>NW_026578511.1:0-41631 GCF_029603195.1 Condylostylus longicornis
AAAATATCATTATATATAAATTATTTATATCTTCTTATATTATTATATATAAAATCCCATTATATACAAAATATCAATATCTTCAAATATTATTATATATAAAATATCATTATATATAAATTATTTATATCTTCTAATATTATTATATATAAAATCCCATTATATATAAAATATCAATATCTTCAAATATTATTATATATAAAATATCATTATATATAAATTATTTATATCTTCTTATATTATTATATATTAAATCCCATTATATATAAAATATCAATATCTTCAAATATTATTATATATAAAATATCATTATATATAAATTATTTATATCTTCTAATATTATTATATATAAAATCCCATTATATATAAAATATCAATATCTTCAAATATTATTATATATAAAATATCATTATATATAAATTATTTATATCTTCTAATATTATTATATATAAAATCCCATTATATATAAAATATCAATATCTTTAAATATCATTATATATAAATTATTAATATCTTCTAATATTATTATATATAAAATCCCATTATATATAAAATATCAATATCTTCAAATATTTTTATATATAAAATCTCATTATATATAAATTATTAATATCTTCTAATATTATTATATATAAAATCCCATTATATATAAAATACCAATATTTTCAAACATTATTATATATAAAATATCATTATATATAAATTATTAATATCTTCTAATATTATTATATATAAAATCCGATTATATATAAAATATCAATATCTTCAAATATTATTATATATAAAATCTCATTATATATAAATTATTAATATCTTCTAATATTATTATATATAAAACCCCATTATATATAAAATATCAATATCTTCAAATATTATTATATATAAAATATCATTATATATAAATTATTTATATCTTCTTATATTATTATATATAAAATCCCATTATATATAAAATATCAATATCTTCAAATATTATTATATATAAAATATCATTATATATAAATTATTTATATCTTCTAATATTATTATATATAAAATCCCATTATATATAAAATATCAATATCTTCCAATATTATTATATATAAAATATCATTATATATAAATTATTTATATCTTCTAATATTATTATATATAAAATCCCATTATATATAAAATATCAATATCTTCAAATATTAATATATATAAAATATCATTATATATAAATTATTTATATCTTCTAATATTATTATATATAAAATCCCATTATATATAAAATATCAATATCTTCAAATATTATTATATATAAAATATCATTATATATAAATTATTTATATCTTCTTATATTATTATATATAAAATCCCATTATATATAAAATATCAATATCTTCAAATATTATTATGTATAAAATATCATTATATATAAATTATTTATATCTTCTAATATTATTATATATAAAATCCCATTATATATAAAATATCAATATCTTCAAATATTATTATATATAAAATCTCATTATATATAAATAATTAATATCTTCTAATATTATTATATATAAAATCCCATTATATATAAAATATCAATATCTTCAAATATTATTATATATAAAATATCATTATATATAAATTATTTATATCTTCTTATATTATTATATATAAAATCCCATTATATACAAAATATCAATATCTTCAAATATTATTATATATAAAATATCATTATATATAAATTATTTATATCTTCTAATATTATTATATATAAAATACCATTATATATAAAATATCAATATCTTCAAATAATATTATATATAAAATCCCATTATATATAAAATATCAATATCTTCAAATATTATTATATATAAAATATCATTATATATAAATTATTTATATCTTCTAATATTATTATATATAAAATCCCAATATATTATTATATATAAAATATCAATATCTTCAAATATTATTATATATAAAATATCATTATATATAAATTATTTATATCTTCTTATATTATTATATATAAAATCCCATTATATATAAAATATCAATATCTTCAAATATTATTATATATAAAATATCATTATATATAAATTATTTATATCTTCTAATATTATTATATATAAAATCCCAATATATTATTATATATAAAATATCAATATCTTCAAATATTATTATATATAAAATATCATTATATATAAATTATTTATATCTTCTAATATTATTATATATAAAATCCCAATATATTATTATATATAAAATATCAATATCTTCAAATATTATTATATATAAAATATCATTATATATAAATTATTTATATCTTCTTATATTATTATATATAAAATCCCATTATATATAAAATATCAATATCTTCAAATATTATTATGTATAAAATATCATTATATATAAATTATTTATATCTTCTAATATTATTATATATAAAATCCCATTATATATAAAATATCAATATCTTCAAATAATATTATATATAAAATCCCATTATATATAAAATATCAATATCTTCAAATATTATTATATATAAAATATCATTATATATAAATTATTTATATCTTCTAATATTATTATATATAAAATCCCAATATATTATTATATATAAAATATCAATATCTTCAAATATTATTATATATAAAATATCATTATATATAAATTATTTATATCTTCTAATATTATTATATATAAAATCCCAATATATTATTATATATAAAATATCAATATCTTCAAATATTATTATATATAAAATATCATTATATATAAATTATTTATATCTTCTAATATTATTATATATAAAATCCCATTATATATAAAATATCAATATCTTCAAATATTATTATATATAAAATCTCATTATATATAAATAGTTAATATCTTCTAATATTATTATATATAAAATCCCATTATATATAAAATATCAATATCTTCAAATATTATTATATATAAAATATCATTATATATAAATTATTTATATCTTCTTATATTATTATATATAAAATCCCATTATATACAAAATATCAATATCTTCAAATATTATTATATATAAAATATCATTATATATAAAATATCAATATCTTCAAATATTATTATATATAAAATCTCATTATATATAAATTATTAATATCTTCTAATATTATTATATATAAAATCCCATTATATATAAAATATCAATATCTTCAAATATTATTATATATAAAATATCATTATATATAAATTATTTATATCTTCTTATATTATTATATATAAAATCCCATTATATATAAAATATCAATATCTTCAAATATTATTATGTATAAAATATCATTATATATAAATTATTTATATCTTCTAATATTATTATATATAAAATCCCATTATATATAAAATATCAATATCTTCAAATATTATTATATATAAAATCTCATTATATATAAAATATCAATATCTTCAAATATTAATATATATAAAATATCATTATATATAAATTATTTATATCTTCTAATATTATTATATATAAAATCCCATTATATATAAAATATCTATATCTTCAAATATTATTATATATAAAATATCATTATATATAAATTATTTATATCTTCTTATATTATTATATATAAAATCCCATTATATATAAAATATCAATATCTTCAAATATTATTATGTATAAAATATCATTATATATAAATTATTTATATCTTCTAATATTATTATATATAAAATCCCATTATATATAAAATATCAATATCTTCAAATATTATTATATATAAAATCTCATTATATATAAATAATTAATATCTTCTAATATTATTATATATAAAATCCCATTATATATAAAATATCAATATTTTCAAATATTATTATATATAAAATATCATTATATATAAATTATTTATATCTTCTTATATTATTATATATAAAATCCCATTATATACAAAATATCAATATCTTCAAATATTATTATATATAAAATATCATTATATATAAAATATCAATATCTTCAAATATTATTATATATAAAATCTCATTATATATAAATTATTAATATCTTCTAATATTATTATATATCAAATCCCATTATATATAAAATATCAATATCTTCAAATATTATTATATATAAAATATCATTATATATAAATTATTTATATCTTCTTATATTATTATATATAAAATCCCATTAAATATAAAATATCAATATCTTCAAATATTATTATATATAAAATATCATTATATATAAATTATTTATATCTTCTAATATTATTATATATAAAATCCCATTATATATAAAATATCAATTTCTTCAAATATTATTATATATAAAATATCATTATATATAAATTATTTATATCTTCTAATATTATTATATATAAAATCCCATTATATATAAAATATCAATATCTTCAAATATTATTATATATAAAATATCATTATATATAAATTATTTATATCTTCTAATATTATTATATATAAAATCCCATTATATATAAAATATCAATATCTTCAAATATTATAATATATAAAATATCATTATATATAAATTATTTATATCTTCTAATATTATTATATATAAAATCCCATTATATATAAAATATCAATATCTTTAAATATTATTATATATAAAATCTCATTATATATAAATAATTAATATCTTCTAATATTATTATATATAAAATCTTATTATATATAAAATATCAATATCTTCAAATATTATTATATATAAAATATCATTATATATAAATTATTTATATCTTCTTATATTATTATATATAAAATCCCATTATATACAAAATATCAATATCTTCAAATATTATTATATATAAAATATCATTATATATAAATTATTTATATCTTCTTATATTATTATATATTAAATCCCATTATATATAAAATATCAATATCTTCAAATATTATTATATATAAAATATCATTATATATAAATTATTTATATCTTCTAATATTATTATATATAAAATCCCATTATATATAAAATATCAATATCTTCAAATATTATTATATATAAAATATCATTATATATAAATTATTTATATCTTCTAATATTATTATATATAAAATCCCATTATATATAAAATATCAATATCTTTAAATATCATTATATATAAATTATTAATATCTTCTAATATTATTATATATAAAATCCCATTATATATAAAGTATCAATATCTTCAAATATTTTTATATATAAAATCTCATTATATATAAATTATTAATATCTTCTAATATTATTATATATAAAATCCCATTATATATAAAATATCAATATTTTCAAACATTATTATATATAAAATATCATTATATATAAATTATTAATATCTTCTAATATTATTATATATAAAATCCGATTATATATAAAATATCAATATCTTCAAATATTATTATATATAAAATCTCATTATATATAAATTATTAATATCTTCTAATATTATTATATATAAAACCCCATTATATATAAAATATCAATATCTTCAAATATTATTATATATAAAATATCATTATATATAAATTATTTATATCTTCTTATATTATTATATATAAAATCCCATTATATATAAAATATCAATATCTTCAAATATTATTATATATAAAATATCATTATATATAAATTATTTATATCTTCTAATATTATTATATATAAAATCCCATTATATATAAAATATCAATATCTTCCAATATTATTATATATAAAATATCATTATATATAAATTATTTATATCTTCTAATATTATTATATATAAAATCCCATTATATATAAAATATCAATATCTTCAAATATTAATATATATAAAATATCATTATATATAAATTATTTATATCTTCTAATATTATTATATATAAAATCCCATTATATATAAAATATCAATATCTTCAAATATTATTATATATAAAATATCATTATATATAAATTATTTATATCTTCTTATATTATTATATATAAAATCCCATTATATATAAAATATCAATATCTTCAAATATTATTATGTATAAAATATCATTATATATAAATTATTTATATCTTCTAATATTATTATATATAAAATTCCATTATATATAAAATATCAATATCTTCAAATATTATTGTATATAAAATCTCATTATGTATAAATTATTAATATCTTCTAATATTATTATATATAAAATCCCATTATATATAAAAAATCAATATCTTCAAATATTATTATATATAAAATATGATTATATATAAATTATTTATATCTTCTAATATTATTATATATAAAACCCCATTATATATAAAATATCAATATCTTCATATATTATTATATATTAAATCTCATTATGTATAAATTATTAATATCTTCTAATATTATTATATATAAAATCCCATTATAAATAAAATATCAATATCTTCAAATATTATTATATATAAAATCTCATTATGTATAAATTATTAATATCTTCTAATATTATTATATATAAAATCCCATTATATATAAAATATCAATATCTTTAAATATTATTATATATAAAATATCATTATATATAAATAATTAATATCTTCTAAGATTATTATATATAAAATCCCATTATATATAAAATATCAATATCTTCATATATTATTATATATAAAATCTCATTATGTATAAATTATTAATATCTTCTAATATTATTATATATAAAATCCCATTATATATAAAATATCAATATCTTCAAATATTATTATATATAAAATAGGATTATATATTAATTATTTATATTTTCTAATATTATTATATATAAAATCCCATTATATATAAAATATCAATATCTTCAAATATTATTATATATAAAATATCATTATATATTAATTATTTATATCTTCTAATATTATTATATATAAAATATCATTATATATAAATTATTTATATTTTCTAATATAATTATATATAAAATTCCATTATATATAAAATATCAATATCTTTAAATATTATTATATATAAAATCTCATTATATATAAATAATTAATATCTTCTAATATTATTATATATAAAATCCCATTATATATATAAAATATCAATATCTTCATATATTATTATATATAAAATCTCATTATGTATAAATTATTAATATCTTCTAATATTATTATATATAAAATCCCATTATATATAAAATATCAATATCTTCAAATATTATTATATATAAAATAGGATTATATATTAATTATTTATATTGTCTAATATTATTATATATAAAATCCCATTATATATAAAATATAAATATCTTCAAATATTATTATATATAAAATATCATTATATATTAATTATTTATATTTTCTAATATTATTATATATAAAATCTCATTATGTATAAATTATTTATATTTTCTAATATTATTATATATTAAATCCCATTATATATAAAATATCAATATCTTCAAATATTATTATGTATAAAATATCATTATATATAAATTATTTATATCTTCTAATATTATTATATAGAAAATCCCATTATATATAAAATATCAATATCTTCAAATATTATTATATATAAAATATCATTATATATAAATTATTTATATCTTCTAATATTATTATATATAAAATCCCATTATATATAAAATATCAATATCTTCAAATATTATTATATATAAAATCTCATTATATATAAATTATTTATATCTTCTAATATTATTATATATAAAATCCCATTATATATAAAATATCAATATCTTTAAATATCATTATATATAAAATCCCATTATATATAAAATATCAATATTTTCAAATATTATTATATATAAAATCTCATTATATATAAATTATTTATATCTTCTAATATTATTATATATAAAATCCCATTATATATAAAATATCAATATCTTTAAATATCATTATATATAAAATCCCATTATATATAAAATATCAATATCTTTAAATATTATTATATATAAAATCTCATTATATATAAATTATTAATATCTTCTAATATTATTATATATAAAATCCCATTATATATAAAATATCAATATCTTCAAATATTATTATATATAAAATATCATTATATATAAATTATTTATATCTTCTAATATTTTTATATATAAAAACCCATTATATATAAAATATCAATATCTTTAAATTTCATTATATATAAATTATTAATATCTTCTAATATTATTATATATAAAATCCCATTATATATAAAATATCAATATCTTCAAATATTATTATATATTAAATCTCATTATATATAAATTATTAATATCTTCTAATATCATTATATATAAAATCCCATTATATATAAAATATCAATATCTTCAAATATTATTATATATAAAATATCATTATATATAAATTATTTATATCTTCTTATATTATTGTATATAAAATCCCATTATATATAAAATATCAATATCTTTAAATATTATTATATATAAAATCTCATTATATATAAATTATTAATATCTTCTAATATTATTATATATAAAATCCCATTATATATAAAATATCAATATCTTCAAATATTATTATATATAAAATCTCATTATATATAAATTATTTATATCTTCTAATATTATTATATATAAAATCCCATTATATATAAAATATCAATATCTTTAAATATCATTATATATAAAATCCCATTATATATAAAATATCAATATTTTCAAATATTATTATATATAAAATATCATTATATATAAATTATTTATATCTTCTAATATTATTATATATAAAATCCCATTATATATAAAATATCAATATCTTCAAATATTATTATATATAAAATATCATTATATATAAATTATTAATATCTTCTAATATTATTATATATAAAATCCCATTATATATAAAATATCAATATCTTCAAATATTATTATATATAAAATATCATTATATATAAATTATTTATATCTTCTAATATTATTATATACAAAATCCCATTATATATAAAATATCAATATCTTTAAATATCATTATATATAAATTATTAATATCTTCTAATATTATTATATATAAAATCCCATTATATATAAAATATCAATATCTTCAAATATTATTATATATAAAATCTCATTATATATAAATTATTAATATCTTCTAATATTATTATATATAAAATCCCATTATATATAAAATATCAATATTTTCAAACATTATTATATATAAAATATCATTATATATAAATTATTAATATCTTCTAATATTATTATATATAAAATCCCATTATATATAAAATATCAATATCTTCAAATATTATTATATATAAAATCTCATTATATATAAATTATTAATATCTTCTAATATTATTATATATCAAATCCCATTATATATAAAATATCAATATCTTCAAATATTATTATATATAAAATATCATTATATATAAATTATTTATATCTTCTTATATTATTATATATAAAATCCCATTAAATATAAAATATCAATATCTTCAAATATTATTATATATAAAATATCATTATATATAAATTATTTATATCTTCTAATATTATTATATATAAAATCCCATTATATATAAAATATCAATTTCTTCAAATATTATTATATATAAAATATCATTATATATAAATTATTTATATCTTCTAATATTATTATATATAAAATCCCATTATATATAAAATATCAATATCTTCAAATATTATTATATATAAAATATCATTATATATAAATTATTTATATCTTCTAATATTATTATATATAAAATCCCATTATATATAAAATATCAATATCTTCAAATATTATAATATATAAAATATCATTATATATAAATTATTTATATCTTCTAATATTATTATATATAAAATCCCATTATATATAAAATATCAATATCTTTAAATATTATTATATATAAAATCTCATTATATATAAATAATTAATATCTTCTAATATTATTATATATAAAATCTTATTATATATAAAATATCAATATCTTCAAATATTATTATATATAAAATATCATTATATATAAATTATTTATATCTTCTTATATTATTATATATAAAATCCCATTATATACAAAATATCAATATCTTCAAATATTATTATATATAAAATATCATTATATATAAATTATTTATATCTTCTAATATTATTATATATAAAATCCCATTATATATAAAATATCAATATCTTCAAATATTATTATATATAAAATATCATTATATATAAATTATTTATATCTTCTTATATTATTATATATTAAATCCCATTATATATAAAATATCAATATCTTCAAATATTATTATATATAAAATATCATTATATATAAATTATTTATATCTTCTAATATTATTATATATAAAATCCCATTATATATAAAATATCAATATCTTCAAATATTATTATATATAAAATATCATTATATATAAATTATTTATATCTTCTAATATTATTATATATAAAATCCCATTATATATAAAATATCAATATCTTTAAATATCATTATATATAAATTATTAATATCTTCTAATATTATTATATATAAAATCCCATTATATATAAAATATCAATATCTTCAAATATTTTTATATATAAAATCTCATTATATATAAATTATTAATATCTTCTAATATTATTATATATAAAATCCCATTATATATAAAATATCAATATTTTCAAACATTATTATATATAAAATATCATTATATATAAATTATTAATATCTTCTAATATTATTATATATAAAATCCGATTATATATAAAATATCAATATCTTCAAATATTATTATATATAAAATCTCATTATATATAAATTATTAATATCTTCTAATATTATTATATATAAAACCCCATTATATATAAAATATCAATATCTTCAAATATTATTATATATAAAATATCATTATATATAAATTATTTATATCTTCTTATATTATTATATATAAAATCCCATTATATATAAAATATCCATATCTTCAAATATTATTATATATAAAATATCATTATATATAAATTATTTATATCTTCTAATATTATTATATATAAAATCCCATTATATATAAAATATCAATATCTTCCAATATTATTATATATAAAATATCATTATATATAAATTATTTATATCTTCTAATATTATTATATATAAAATCCCATTATATATAAAATATCAATATCTTCAAATATTAATATATATAAAATATCATTATATATAAATTATTTATATCTTCTAATATTATTATATATAAAATCCCATTATATATAAAATATCAATATCTTCAAATATTATTATATATAAAATATCATTATATATAAATTATTTATATCTTCTTATATTATTATATATAAAATCCCATTATATATAAAATATCAATATCTTCAAATATTATTATGTATAAAATATCATTATATATAAATTATTTATATCTTCTAATATTATTATATATAAAATCCCATTATATATAAAATATCAATATCTTCAAATATTATTATATATAAAATCTCATTATATATAAATAATTAATATCTTCTAATATTATTATATATAAAATCCCATTATATATAAAATATCAATATCTTCAAATATTATTATATATAAAATATCATTATATATAAATTATTTATATCTTCTTATATTATTATATATAAAATCCCATTATATACAAAATATCAATATCTTCAAATATTATTATATATAAAATATCATTATATATAAATTATTTATATCTTCTAATATTATTATATATAAAATCCCATTATATATAAAATATCAATATCTTCAAATAATATTATATATAAAATCCCATTATATATAAAATATCAATATCTTCAAATATTATTATATATAAAATATCATTATATATAAATTATTTATATCTTCTAATATTATTATATATAAAATTCCATTATATATAAAATATCAATATCTTCAAATATTATTGTATATAAAATCTCATTATGTATAAATTATTAATATCTTCTAATATTATTATATATAAAATCCCATTATATATAAAAAATCAATATCTTCAAATATTATTATATATAAAATATGATTATATATAAATTATTTATATCTTCTAATTTTATTATATATAAAATCCCATTATATATAAAATATCAATATCTTCATATATTATTATATATTAAATCTCATTATGTATAAATTATTAATATCTTCTAATATTATTATATATAAAATCCCATTATATATAAAATATCAATATCTTCATATATTATTATATATAAAATCTCATTATGTATAAATTATTAATATCTTCTAATATTATTATATATAAAATCCCATTATATATAAAATATCAATATCTTTAAATATTATTATATATAAAATCTCATTATATATAAATAATTAATATCTTCTAATATTATTATATATAAAATCCCATTATATATAAAATATCAATATCTTCATATATTATTATATATAAAATCTCATTATGTATAAATTATTAATATCTTCTAATATTATTATATATAAAATCCCATTATATATAAAATATCAATATCTTCAAATATTATTATATATAAAATAGGATTATATATAAATTATTTATATTTTCTAATATTATTATATATAAAATCCCATTATATATAAAATATCAATATCTTCAAATATTATTATATATAAAATATCATTATATATTAATTATTTATATCTTCTAATATTATTATATATAAAATCTCATTATATATAAATTATTAATATCTTCTAATATTATTATATATAAAATCCCATTATATATAAAATATCAATATCTTCAAATATTATTATATATAAAATATCATTATATATTAATTATTTATATCTTCTAATATTATTATATATAAAATCTCATTATATATAAATTATAAATATCTTCTAATATTATTATATATAAAATCCCATTATATATAAAATATCAATATCTTCAAATATTATTATATATAAAATCTCATTATATATAAATAATTAATATCTTCTAATATTATTATATATAAAATCCCATTATATATATAAAATATCAATATCTTCATATATTATTATATATAAAATCTCATTATGTATAAATTATTAATATCTTCTAATATTATTATATATAAAATCCCATTATATATAAAATATCAATATCTTCAAATATTATTATATATAAAATAGGATTAGATATAAATTATTTATATTTTCTAATATTATTATATATAAAATCCCATTATATATAAAATATCAATATCTTCCAATATTATTATATATAAAATATCATTATATATTAATTATTTATATCTTCTAATATTATTATATATAAAATCTCATTATATATAAATTATTAATATCTTCTAATATTATTATATATAAAATCCCATTATATATAAAATATCAATATCTTCAAATATTATTATATATAAAATATCATTATATATAAATTATTTATATCTTCTAATATTATTATATATTAAATCCCATTATATATAAAATATCAATATCTTCAAATATTATTATATATAAAATATCATTATATATAAATTATTTATATTTTCTAATATAATTATATATAAAATCCCATTATATATAAAATATCAATATCTTCAAATATTATTATATATAAAATATCATTATATATTAATTATTTATATCTTCAAATATTGTTATGTATAAAATATCATTATATATAAATTATTTATATCTTCTAATATTATTATATATTAAATTTCATTATATATAAAATATCAATATCTTCAAATATTATTATATATAAAATATCATTATATATAAATTATTTATATCTTCTAATATTATTATATATAAAATCCCATTATATATAAAATATCAATATCTTCAAATATTATTATATATAAAGTAGAATTATATATAAATTATTTATATTTTCTAATATTATTATATATTAAATCCCATTATATATAAAATATCAATATCTTCAAATATTATTATATATAAAATATCATTATATATTAATTATTTATATCTTCAAATATTATTATATATAAAATATCATTATATATAAATTATTTATATCTTCTTATATTATTATATATTAAATCCCATTATATATAAAATATCAATATCTTCAAATATTATTATATATAAAATATCATTATATATAAATTATTTATATCTTCTAATATTATTATATATAAAATCCCATTATATATAAAATATCAATATCTTCAAATATTATTATATATAAAATATCATTATATATAAATTATTTATATCTTCTAATATTATTATATATAAAATCCCATTATATATAAAATATCAATATCTTCAAATATTATTATATATAAAATCTCATTATATATAAATTATTTATATCTTCTAATATTATTATATATAAAATCCCATTATATATAAAATATCAATATCTTTAAATATCATTATATATAAAATCCCATTATGTATACATTATTTATATTTTCTAATATAATTATATATAAAATCCCATTATATATAAAATATCAATATCTTTAAATATTATTATATATAAAATATCATTATATATAAATTATTTATATCTTCTAATATTATTATATATAAAATCCCATTATATATAAAATATCAATATCTTCAAATATTATTATATATAAAATATCATTATATATAAATTATTTATATCTTCTAATATTATTATATATAAAATCCCATTATATATAAAATATCAATATCTTCAAATATTATTATATATAAAATATCATTATATATAAATTATTTATATCTTCTAATATTATTATATATAAAATCCCATTATATATAAAATATCAATATCTTCAAATATTATTATATATAAAGTAGAATTATATATAAATTATTTATATTTTCTAATATTATTATATATTAAATCCCATTATATATAAAATATCAATATCTTCAAATATTATTATATATAAAATAGGATTATATATAAATTATTTATATTTTCTAATATTATTATATATAAAATCCCATTATATATAAAATATCAATATCTTCAAATATTATTATATATAAAATATCATTATATATTAATTATTTATATCTTCAAATATTATTATATATAAAATATCATTATATATAAATTATTTATATCTTCTTATATTATTATATATTAAATCCCATTATATATAAAATATCAATATCTTCAAATATTATTATATATAAAATATCATTATATATAAATTATTTATATTTTCTAATATAATTATATATAAAATCCCATTATATATAAAATATCAATATCTTCATATATTATTATATATAAAATCTCATTATGTATAAATTATTAATATCTTCTAATATTATTATATATAAAATCCCATTATATATAAAATATCAATATCTTTAAATATTATTATATATAAAATATCATTATATATAAATTATTTATATCTTCTAATATTATTATATATAAAATCCCATTATATATAAAATATCAATATCTTCATATATTATTATATATAAAATCTCATTATGTATAAATTATTAATATCTTCTAATATTATTATATATAAAATCCCATTATATATAAAATATCAATATCTTTAAATATTATTATATATAAAATCTCATTATGTATAAATTATTAATATCTTCTAATATTATTATATATAAAATCCCATTATATATAAAATATCAATATCTTCAAATATTATTATATATAAAATAGGATTATATATAAATTATTTATATTTTCTAATATTATTATATATAAAATCCCATTATATATAAAATATCAATATCTTCAAATATTATTATATATAAAATATCATTATATATTAATTATTTATATCTTCTAATATTATTATATATAAAATCTCATTATATATAAATTATTAATATCTTCTAATATTATTATATATAAAATCCCATTATATATAAAATATCAATATCTTCAAATATTATTATATATAAAATATCATTATATATAAATTATTTATATCTTCTAATATTATTATATATTAAATCCCATTATATATAAAATATCAATATCTTCAAATATTATTATATATAAAATATCATTATATATAAATTATTTATATTTTCTAATATAATTATATATAAAATCCCATTATATATAAAATATCAATATCTTTAAATATTATTATATATAAAATCTCATTATATATAAATAATTAATATCTTCTAATATTATTATATATAAAATCCCATTATATATATAAAATATCAATATCTTCATATATTATTATATATAAAATCTCATTATGTATAAATTATTAATATCTTCTAATATTATTATATATAAAATCCCATTATATATAAAACATCAATATCTTCAAATATTATTATATATAAAATAGGATTAGATATAAATTATTTATATTTTCTAATATTATTATATATAAAATCCCATTATATATAAAATATCAATATCTTCCAATATTATTATATATAAAATATCATTATATATTAATTATTTATATCTTCTAATATTATTATATATAAAATCTCATTATATATAAATTATTAATATCTTCTAATATTATTATATATAAAATCCCATTATATATAAAATATCAATATCTTCAAATATTATTATATATAAAATATCATTATATATAAATTATTTATATCTTCTAATATTATTATATATTAAATCCCATTATATATAAAATATCAATATCTTCAAATATTATTATATATAAAATATCATTATATATAAATTATTTATATTTTCTAATATAATTATATATAAAATCCCATTATATATAAAATATCAATATCTTCAAATATTATTATATATAAAATATCATTATATATTAATTATTTATATCTTCAAATATTGTTATGTATAAAATATCATTATATATAAATTATTTATATCTTCTAATATTATTATATATTAAATTTCATTATATATAAAATATCAATATCTTCAAATATTATTATATATAAAATATCATTATATATAAATTATTTATATCTTCTAATATTATTATATATAAAATCCCATTATATATAAAATATCAATATCTTCAAATATTATTATATATAGAGTAGAATTATATATAAATTATTTATATTTTCTAATATTATTATATATTAAATCCCATTATATATAAAATATCAATATCTTCAAATATTATTATATATAAAATATCATTATATATTAATTATTTATATCTTCAAATATTATTATATATAAAATATCATTATATATAAATTATTTATATCTTCTTATATTATTATATATTAAATCCCATTATATATAAAATATCAATATCTTCAAATATTATTATATATAAAATATCATTATATATAAATTATTTATATCTTCTAATATTATTATATATAAAATCCCATTATATATAAAATATCAATATCTTCAAATATTATTATATATAAAATATCATTATATATAAATTATTTATATCTTCTAATATTATTATATATAAAATCCCATTATATATAAAATATCAATATCTTCAAATATTATTATATATAAAATCTCATTATATATAAATTATTTATATCTTCTAATATTATTATATATAAAATCCCATTATATATAAAATATCAATATCTTTAAATATCATTATATATAAAATCCCATTATGTATACATTATTTATATTTTCTAATATAATTATATATAAAATCCCATTATATATAAAATATCAATATCTTTAAATATTATTATATATAAAATATCATTATATATAAATTATTTATATCTTCTAATATTATTATATATAAAATCCCATTATATATAAAATATCAATATCTGCAAATATTATTATATATAAAATATCATTATATATAAATTATTTATATCTTCTAATATTATTATATATAAAATCCCATTATATATAAAATATCAATATCTTCAAATATTATTATATATAAAATATCATTATATATAAATTATTTATATCTTCTAATATTATTATATATAAAATCCCATTATATATAAAATATCAATATCTTCAAATATTATTATATATAAAGTAGAATTATATATAAATTATTTATATTTTCTAATATTATTATATATTAAATCCCATTATATATAAAATATCAATATCTTCAAATATTATTATATATAAAATATCATTATATATTAATTATTTATATCTTCAAATATTATTATATATAAAATATCATTATATATAAATTATTTATATCTTCTTATATTATTATATATTAAATCCCATTATATATAAAATATCAATATCTTCAAATATTATTATATATAAAATATCATTATATATAAATTATTTATATCTTCTAATATTATTATATATTAAATCCCATTATATATAAAATATCAATATCTTCAAATATTATTATATATAAAATATCATTATATATAAATTATTTATATTTTCTAATATAATTATATATAAAATCCCATTATATATAAAATATCAATATCTTCAAATATTATTATATATAAAATATCATTATATATTAATTATTTATATCTTCAAATATTGTTATGTATAAAATATCATTATATATAAATTATATATATCTTCTAATATTATTATATATTAAATTTCATTATATATAAAATATCAATATCTTCAAATATTATTATATATAAAATATCATTATGTATAAATTATTTATATCTTCTAATATTATTATATATAAAATCCCATTATATATAAAATATCAATATCTTCAAATATTATTATATATAAAGTAGAATTATATATAAATTATTTATATTTTCTAATATTATTATATATTAAATCCCATTATATATAAAATATCAATATCTTCAAATATTATTATATATAAAGTAGAATTATATATAAATTATTTATATTTTCTAATATTATTATATATTAAATCCCATTATATATAAAATATCAATATCTTCAAATATTATTATATATAAAGTAGAATTATATATAAATTATTTATATTTTCTAATATTATTATATATTAAATCCCATTATATATAAAATATCAATATCTTTAAATATCATTATATATAAAATCCCATTATGTATACATTATTTATATTTTCTAATATAATTATATATAAAATCCCATTATATATAAAATATCAATATCTTTAAATATTATTATATATAAAATATCATTATATATAAATTATTTATATCTTCTAATATTATTATATATAAAATCCCATTATATATAAAATATCAATATCTTCAAATATTATTATATATAAAATATCATTATATATAAATTATTTATATCTTCTAATATTATTATATATAAAATCCCATTATATATAAAATATCATTATATATAAATTATTTATATCTTCTAATATTATTATATATAAAATCCCATTATATATAAAATATCAATATCTTCAAATATTATTATATATAAAATATCATTATATATTAATTATTTATATCTTCAAATATTGTTATGTATAAAATATCATTATATATAAATTATTTATATCTTCTAATATTATTATATATTAAATTTCATTATATATAAAATATCAATATCTTCAAATATTATTATATATAAAATATCATTATATATAAATTATTTATATCTTCTAATATTATTATATATAAAATCCCATTATATATAAAATATCAATATCTTCAAATATTATTATATATAAAGTAGAATTATATATAAATTATTTATATTTTCTAATATTATTATATATTAAATCCCATTATATATAAAATATCAATATCTTCAAATATTATTATATATAAAGTAGAATTATATATAAATTATTTATATTTTCTAATATTATTATATATTAAATCCCATTATATATAAAATATCAATATCTTCAAATATTATTATATATAAAGTAGAATTATATATAAATTATTTATATTTTCTAATATTATTATATATTAAATCTCATTATATATAAAATATCAATATCTTTAAATATCATTATATATAAAATCCCATTATGTATACATTATTTATATTTTCTAATATAATTATATATAAAATCCCATTATATATAAAATATCAATATCTTTAAATATTATTATATATAAAATATCATTATATATAAATTATTTATATCTTCTAATATTATTATATATAAAATCCCATTATATATAAAATATCAATATCTTCAAATATTATTATATATAAAATATCATTATATATAAATTATTTATATCTTCTAATATTATTATATATAAAATCCCATTATATATAAAATATCATTATATATAAATTATTTATATCTTCTAATATTATTATATATAAAATCCCATTATATATAAAATATCAATATCTTCAAATATTATTATATATAAAATATCATTATATATTAATTATTTATATCTTCAAATATTGTTATGTATAAAATATCATTATATATAAATTATTTATATCTTCTAATATTATTATATATTAAATTTCATTATATATAAAATATCAATATCTTTAAATATTATTATATATAAAATCTCATTATATATAAAATATCAATATCTTCAAATATTATTATATAGAAAATATCATTATATATAAATTATTTATATCTTCTAATATTATTATATATAAAATCCCATTATATATAAAATATCATTATATATAAATTATTTATATCTTCTAATATTATTATATATAAAATCCCATTATATATAAAATATCAATATCTTCAAATATTATTATATATAAAATATCATTATATATTAATTATTTATATCTTCAAATATTGTTATGTATAAAATATCATTATATATAAATTATTTATATCTTCTAATATTATTATATATTAAATTTCATTATATATAAAATATCAATATCTTCAAATATTATTATATATAAAATATCATTATATATAAATTATTTATATCTTCTAATATTATTATATATAAAATCCCATTATATATAAAATATCAATATCTTCAAATATTATTATATATAAAGTAGAATTATATATAAATTATTTATATTTTCTAATATTATTATATATTAAATCCCATTATATATAAAATATCAATATCTTCAAATATTATTATATATAAAGTAGAATTATATATAAATTATTTATATTTTCTAATATTATTATATATTAAATCCCATTATATATAAAATATCAATATCTTCAAATATTATTATATATAAAGTAGAATTATATATAAATTATTTATATTTTCTAATATTATTATATATTAAATCTCATTATATATAAAATATCAATATCTTTAAATATCATTATATATAAAATCCCATTATGTATACATTATTTATATTTTCTAATATAATTATATATAAAATCCCATTATATATAAAATATCAATATCTTTAAATATTATTATATATAAAATATCATTATATATAAATTATTTATATCTTCTAATATTATTATATATAAAATCCCATTATATATAAAATATCAATATCTTCAAATATTATTATATATAAAATATCATTATATATAAATTATTTATATCTTCTAATATTATTATATATAAAATCCCATTATATATAAAATATCAATATCTTCAAATATTATTATATATAAAGTAGAATTATATATAAATTATTTATATTTTCTAATATTATTATATATTAAATCCCATTATATATAAAATATCAATATCTTCAAATATTATTATATATAAAATATCATTATATATTAATTATTTATATCTTCAAATATTATTATATATAAAATATCATTATATATAAATTATTTATATCTTCTTATATTATTATATATTAAATCCCATTATATATAAAATATCATTATCTTCAAATATTATTATATATAAAATATCATTATATATAAATTATTTATATCTTCTAATATTATTATATATTAAATCCCATTATATATAAAATATCAATATCTTCAAATATTATTATATATAAAATATCATTATATATAAATTATTTATATTTTCTAATATAATTATATATAAAATCCCATTATATATAAAATATCAATATCTTCAAATATTATTATATATAAAATATCATTATATATTAATTATTTATATCTTCAAATATTGTTATGTATAAAATATCATTATATATAAATTATTTATATCTTCTAATATTATTATATATTAAATTTCATTATATATAAAATATCAATATCTTCAAATATTATTATATATAAAATATCATTATATATAAATTATTTATATCTTCTAATATTATTATATATAAAATCCCATTATATATAAAATATCAATATCTTCAAATATTATTATATATAAAGTAGAATTATATACAAATTATTTATATTTTCTAATATTATTATATATTAAATCCCATTATATATAAAATATCAATATCTTCAAATATTATTATATATAAAATATCATTATATATTAATTATTTATATCTTCAAATATTATTATATATAAAATATCATTATATATAAATTATTTATATCTTCTTATATTATTATATATTAAATCCCATTATATATAAAATATCAATATCTTCAAATATTATTATATATAAAATATCATTATATATAAATTATTTATATCTTCTAATATTATTATATATTAAATCCCATTATATATAAAATATCAATATCTTCAAATATTATTATATATAAAATATCATTATATATAAATTATTTATATTTTCTAATATAATTATATATAAAATCCCATTATATATAAAATATCAATATCTTCAAATATTATTATATATAAAATATCGTTATATATTAATTATTTATATCTTCAAATATTGTTATGTATAAAATATCATTATATATAAATTATTTATATCTTCTAATATTATTATATATTAAATTTCATTATATATAAAATATCAATATCTTCAAATATTATTATATATAAAATATCATTATATATAAATTATTTATATCTTCTAATATTATTATATATAAAATCCCATTATATATAAAATATCAATATCTTCAAATATTATTATATATAAAGTAGAATTATATATAAATTATTTATATTTTCTAATATTATTATATATTAAATCCCATTATATATAAAATATCAATATCTTCAAATATTATTATATATAAAATATCATTATATATTAATTATTTATATCTTCAAATATTATTATATATAAAATATCATTATATATAAATTATTTATATCTTCTTATATTATTATATATTAAATCCCATTATATATAAAATATCAATATCTTCAAATATTATTATATATAAAATATCATTATATATAAATTATTTATATCTTCTAATATTATTATATATAAAATCCCATTATATATAAAATATCAATATCTTCAAATATTATTATATATAAAATATCATTATATATAAATTATTTATATCTTCTAATATTATTATATATAAAATCCCATTATATATAAAATATCAATATCTTCAAATATTATTATATATAAAATCTCATTATATATAAATTATTTATATCTTCTAATATTATTATATATAAAATCCCATTATATATAAAATATCAATATCTTTAAATATCATTATATATAAAATCCCATTATGTATAAATTATTTATATTTTCTAATATAATTATATATAAAATCCCATTATATATAAAATATCAATATCTTTAAATATTATTATATGTAAAATATCATTATATATAAATTATTTATATCTTCTAATATTATTATATATAAAATCCCATTATATATAAAATATCAATATCTTCAAATATTATTATATATAAAATATCATTATATATAAATTATTTATATCTTCAAATATTATTATATATAAAATATCATTATATATAAATTATTTATATCTTCTAATATTATTATATATAAAATCCCATTATATATAAAATATCAATATCTTCAAATATTATTATATATAAAATATCATTATATATAAATTATTTATATCTTCTAATATTATTATATATAAAATCCCATTATATATAAAATATCAATATCTTCAAATATTATTATATATAAAATATCATTATATATTAATTATTTATATCTTCTAATATTATTATATATAAAATCTCATTATATATAAATTATTAATATCTTCTAATATTATTATATATAAAATCCCATTATATATAAAATATCAATATCTTCAAATATTATTATATATAAAATATCATTATATATAAATTATTTATATCTTCTAATATTGTTATGTATAAAATATCATTATATATAAATTATTTATATCTTCTAATATTATTATATATTAAATTTCATTATATATAAAATATCAATATCTTCAAATATTATTATATATAAAATATCATTATATATAAATTATTTATATCTTCTAATATTATTATATATAAAATCCCATTATATATAAAATATCAATATCTTCAAATATTATTATATATAAAGTAGAATTATATATAAATTATTTATATTTTCTAATATTATTATATATTAAATCCCATTATATATAAAATATCAATATCTTCAAATATTATTATATATAAAATATCATTATATATTAATTATTTATATCTTCAAATATTATTATATATAAAATCCCATTATATAAAATATCAATATCTTCAAATATTATTATATATAAAATATCATTATATATTAATTATTTATATCTTCAAATATTGTTATGTATAAAATATCATTATATATAAATTATTTATATCTTCTAATATTATTATATATTAAATTTCATTATATATAAAATATCAATATCTTCAAATATTATTATATATAAAATATCATTTTATATTAATTATTTATATCTTCTAATATTATTATATATAAAATCTCATTATATATAAATTATTAATATCTTCTAATATTATTATATATAAAATCCCATTATATATAAAATATCAATATCTTCAAATATTATTATATATAAAATATCATTATATATAAATTATTTATATTTTCTAATATAATTATATATAAAATCCCATTATATATAAAATATCAATATCTTCAAATATTATTATATATAAAATATCATTATATATTAATTATTTATATCTTCAAATATTGTTATGTATAAAATATCATTATATATAAATTATTTATATCTTCTAATATTATTATATATTAAATTTCATTATATATAAAATATCAATATCTTCAAATATTATTATATATAAAATATCATTATATATAAATTATTTATATCTTCAAATATTATTATATATAAAATCCCATTATATATAAAATATCAATATCTTCAAATATTATTATATATAAAATATCATTATATATTAATTATTTATATCTTCAAATATTGTTATGTATAAAATATCATTATATATAAATTATTTATATCTTCTAATATTATTATATATTAAATTTCATTATATATAAAATATCAATATCTTCAAATATTATTATATATAAAATATCATTATATATTAATTATTTATATCTTCTAATATTATTATATATAAAATCTCATTATATATAAATTATTAATATCTTCTAATATTATTATATATAAAATCCCATTATATATAAAATATCAATATCTTCAAATATTATTATATATAAAATATCATTATATATAAAATTATTTATATTTTCTAATATAATTATATATAAAATCCCATTATATATAAAATATCAATATCTTCAAATATTATTATATATAAAATATCATTATATATTAATTATTTATATCTTCAAATATTGTTATGTATAAAATATCATTATATATAAATTATTTATATCTTCTAATATTATTATATATTAAATTTCATTATATATAAAATATCAATATCTTCAAATATTATTATATATAAAATATCATTATATATAAATTATTTATATCTTCTAATATTATTATATATAAAATCCCATTATATATAAAATATCAATATCTTCAAATATTATTATATATAAAGTAGAATTATATATAAATTATTTATATTTTCTAATATTATTATATATTAAATCCCATTATATATAAAATATCAATATCTTCAAATATTATTATATATAAAATATCATTATATATTAATTATTTATATCTTCAAATATTATTATATATAAAATATCATTATATATAAATTATTTATATCTTCTTATATTATTATATATTAAATCCCATTATATATAAAATATCAATATCTTCAAATATTATTATATATAAAATATAATTATATATAAATTATTTATATCTTCTAATATTATTATATATAAAATCCCATTATATATAAAATATCAATATCTTCAAATATTATTATATATAAAATATCATTATATATAAATTATTTATATCTTCTAATATTATTATATATAAAATCCCATTATATATAAAATATCAATATCTTCAAATATTATTATATATAAAATCTCATTATATATAAATTATTTATATCTTCTAATATTATTATATATAAAATCCCATTATATATAAAATATCAATATCTTTAAATATCATTATATATAAAATCCCATTATATATAAAATATCAATATTTTCAAATATTATTATATATAAAATCTCATTATATATAAATTATTTATATCTTCTAATATTATTATATATAAAATCCCATTATATATAAAATATCAATATCTTTAAATATCATTATATATAAAATCCCATTATATATAAAATATCAATATCTTTAAATATTATTATATATAAAATCTCATTATATATAAATTATTAATATCTTCTAATATTATTATATATAAAATCCCATTATATATAAAATATCAATATCTTCAAATATTATTATATATAAAATATCATTATATATAAATTATTTATATCTTCTAATATTTTTATATATAAAAACCCATTATATATAAAATATCAATATCTTTAAATTTCATTATATATAAATTATTAATATCTTCTAATATCATTATATATAAAATCCCATTATATATAAAATATCAATATCTTCAAATATTATTATATATAAAATATCATTATATATAAATTATTTATATCTTCTAATATTATTGTATATAAAATCCCATTATATATAAAATATCAATATCTTTAAATATTATTATATATAAAATCTCATTATATATAAATTATTAATATCTTCTAATATTATTATATATAAAATCCCATTATATATAAAATATCAATATCTTCAAATATTATTATATATAAAATCTCATTATATATAAATTATTTATATCTTCTAATATTATTATATATAAAATCCCATTATATATAAAATATCAATATCTTTAAATATCATTATATATAAAATCCCATTATATATAAAATATCAATATCTTCAAATATTATTATATATAAAATAGGATTATATATAAATTATTTATATTTTCTAATATTATTATATATAAAATCCCATTATATATAAAATATCAATATCTTCAAATATTATTATATATAAAATCTCATTATATATTAATTATTTATATCATCTAATATTATTATATATAAAATCTCATTATATATAAATTATTAATATCTTCTAATATTATTATATATAAAATCCCATTATATATAAAATATCAATATCTTCAAATATTATTATATATAAAATATCATTATATATAAATTATTTATATCTTCTAATATTATTATATATTAAATCCCATTATATATAAAATATCAATATCTTCAAATATTATTATATATAAAATATCATTATATATAAATTATTTATATCTTCTAATATTATTATATATAAAATCCCATTATATATAAAATATCAATATCTTCAAATATTATTATATATAAAATATCATTATATATAAATTACTTATATTTTTTAATATAATTATATATAAAATCCCATTATATATAAAATATCAATATCTTCAAATATTATTATATATAAAATATCATTATATATAAATTATTTATATCTTCTAATATTATTATATATAAAATCCCATTATATATAAAATATCAATATCTTCAAATATTATTATATATAAAGTAGAATTATATATAAATTATTTATATTTTCTAATATTATTATATATTAAATCCCATTATATATAAAATATCAATATCTTCAAATATTATTATATATAAAATATCATTATATATTAATTATTTATATCTTCAAATATTATTATATATAAAATATCATTATTTTTATAAATTATTTATATCTTCTTATATTATTATATATTAAATCCCATTATATATAAAATATCAATATCTTCAAATATTATTATATATAAAATATCATTATATATAAATTATTTATATCTTCTAATATTATTATATATAAAATCCCATTATATATAAAATATCAATATCTTCAAATATTATTATATATAAAATATCATTATATATAAATTATTTATATCTTCTAATATTATTATATATAAAATCCCATTATATATAAAATATCAATATCTTTAAATATCATTATATATAAATTATTAATATCTTCTAATATTATTATATATAAAATATCAATATCTTCAAATATTATTATATATAAAATCTCATTATATATAAATTATTAATATCTTCTAATATTATTATATATAAAATCCCATTATATATAAAATATCAATATTTTCAAACATTATTATATATAAAATATCATTATATATAAATTATTAATATCTTCTAATATTATTATATATAAAATCCGATTATATATAAAATATCAATATCTTCAAATATTATTATATATAAAATCTCATTATATATAAATTATTAATATCTTCTAATATTATTATATATAAAACCCCATTATATATAAAATATCAATATCTTCAAATATTATTATATATAAAATATCATTATATATAAATTATTTATATCTTCTTATATTATTATATATAAAATCCCATTATATATAAAATATCAATATCTTCAAATATTATTATATATAAAATATCATTATATATAAATTATTTATATCTTCTAATATTATTATATATAAAATCCCATTATATATAAAATATCAATATCTTCCAATATTATTATATATAAAATATCATTATATATAAATTATTTATATCTTCTAATATTATTATGTATAAAATCCCATTATATATAAAATATCAATATCTTCAAATATTAATATATATAAAATATCATTATATATAAATTATTTATATCTTCTAATATTATTATATATAAAATCCCAATATATTATTATATATAAAACATCAATATCTTCAAATATTATTATATATAAAATATCATTATATATAAATTATTTATATCTTCTTATATTATTATATATAAAATCCCATTATATATAAAATATCAATATCTTCAAATATTATTATGTATAAAATATCATTATATATAAATTATTTATATCTTCTAATATTATTATATATAAAATCCCATTATATATAAAATATCAATATCTTCAAATATTATTATATATAAAATCTCATTATATATAAATAATTAATATCTTCTAATATTATTATATATAAAATCCCATTATATATAAAATATCAATATCTTCAAATATTATTATATATAAAATATCATTATATATAAATTATTTATATCTTCTTATATTATTATATATAAAATCCCATTATATACATAATATCAATATCTTCAAATATTATTATATATAAAATATCATTATATATAAATTATTTATATCTTCTAATATTATTATATATAAAATCCCATTATATATAAAATATCAATATCTTCAAATATTATTATATATAAAATATCATTATATATAAATTATTTATATCTTCTAATATTATTATATATAAAATTCCATTATATATAAAATATCAATATCTTCAAATATTATTGTATATAAAATCTCATTATGTATAAATTATTAATATCTTCTAATATTATTATATATAAAATCCCATTATATATAAAAAATCAATATCTTCAAATATTATTATATATAAAATATGATTATATATAAATTATTTATATCTTCTAATATTATTATATATAAAACCCCATTATATATAAAATATCAATATCTTCATATATTATTATATATTAAATCTCATTATGTATAAATTATTAATATCTTCTAATATTATTATAAATAAAATCCCATTATATATAAAATATCAATATCTTCATATATTATTATATATAAAATCTCATTATGTATAAATTATTAATATCTTCTAATATTATTATATATAAAATCCCATTATATATAAAATATCAATATCTTTAAATATTATTATATATAAAATATCATTATATATAAATAATTAATATCTTCTAATATTATTATATATAAAATCCCATTATATATAAAATATCAATATCTTCATATATTATTATATATAAAATCTCATTATGTATAAATTATTAATATCTTCTAATATTATTATATATAAAATCCCATTATATATAAAATATCAATATCTTCAAATATTATTATATATAAAATAGGATTATATATTAATTATTTATATTTTCTAATATTATTATATATAAAATCCCATTATATATAAAATATCAATATCTTCAAATATTATTATATATAAAATATCATTATATATTAATTATTTATATCTTCTAATATTATTATATATAAAATCTCATTATATATAAATTATTAATATCTTCTAATATTATTATATATAAAATCCCATTATATATAAAATATCAATATCTTCAAATATTATTATATATAAAATATCATTATATATAAATTATTTATATCTTCTAATATTATTATATATTAAATCCCATTATATATAAAATATCAATATCTTCAAATATTATTATATATAAAATATCATTATATATAAATTATTTATATTTTCTAATATAATTATATATAAAATCCCATTATATATAAAATATCAATATCTTTAAATATTATTATATATAAAATCTCATTATATATAAATAATTAATATCTTCTAATATTATTATATATAAAATCCCATTATATATATAAAATATCAATATCTTCATATATTATTATATATAAAATCTCATTATGTATAAATTATTAATATCTTCTAATATTATTATATATAAAATCCTATTATATATAAAATATCAATATCTTCAAATATTATTATATATAAAATAGGATTATATATTAATTATTTATATTTTCTAATATTATTATATATAAAATCCCATTATATATAAAATATCAATATCTTCAAATATTATTATATATAAAATATCATTATATATTAATTATTTATATTTTCTAATATTATTATATATAAAATCTCATTATGTATAAATTATTTATATTTTCTAATATTATTATATATTAAATCCCATTATATATAAAATATCAATATCTTCAAATATTATTATATATAAAATATCATTATATATAAATTATTTATATCTTCTAATATTATTATATATAAAATCCCATTATATATAAAATATCAATATCTTCAAATATTATTATATATAAAATATCATTATATATAAATTATTTATATCTTCTAATATTATTATATATAAAATCCCATTATATATAAAATATCAATATCTTCAAATATTATTATATATAAAATCTCATTATATATAAATTATTTATATCTTCTAATATTATTATATATAAATTCCCATTATATATAAAATATCAATATCTTTAAATATCATTATATATAAAATCCCATTATATATAAAATATCAATATTTTCAAATATTATTATATATAAAATCTCATTATATATAAATTATTTATATCTTCTAATATTATTATATATAAAATCCCATTATATATAAAATATCAATATCTTTAAATATCATTATATATAAAATCCCATTATATATAAAATATCAATATCTTTAAATATTATTATATATAAAATCTCATTATATATAAATTATTAATATCTTCTAATATTATTATATATAAAATCCCATTATATATAAAATATCAATATCTTCAAATATTATTATATATAAAATATCATTATATATAAATTATTTATATCTTCTAATATTTTTATATATAAAAACCCATTATATATAAAATATCAATATCTTTAAATTTCATTATATATAAATTATTAATATCTTCTAATATTATTATATATAAAATCCCATTATATATAAAATATCAATATCTTCAAATATTATTATATATTAAATCTCATTATATATAAATTATTAATATCTTCTAATATCATTATATATAAAATCCCATTATATATAAAATATCAATATCTTCAAATATTATTATATATAAAATATCATTATATATAAATTATTTATATCTTCTAATATTATTGTATATAAAATCCCATTATATATAAAATATCAATATCTTTAAATATTATTATATATAAAATCTCATTATATATAAATTATTAATATCTTCTAATATTATTATATATAAAATCCCATTATATATAAAATATCAATATCTTCAAATATTATTATATATAAAATCTCATTATATATAAATTATTTATATCTTCTAATATTATTATATATAAAATCCCATTATATATAAAATATCAATATCTTTAAATATCATTATATATAAAATCCCATTATATATAAAATATCAATATTTTAAAATATTATTATATATAAAATATCATTATATATAAATTATTTATATCTTCTAATATTATTATATATAAAATCCCATTATATATAAAATATCAATATATTCAAATATTATTATATATAAAATATCATTATATATAAATTATTAATATCTTCTAATATTATTATATATAAAATCCCATTATATATAAAATATCAATATCTTCAAATATTATTATATATAAAATATCATTATATATAAATTATTTATATCTTCTAATATTATTATATATAAAATCCCATTATATATAAAATATCAATATCTTTAAATATCATTATATATAAATTATTAATATCTTCTAATATTATTATATATAAAATCCCATTATATATAAAATATCAATATCTTCAAATATTATTATATATAAAATCTCATTATATATAAATTATTAATATCTTCTAATATTATTATATATAAAATCCCATTATATATAAAATATCGATATTTTCAAACATTAGTATATATAAAATATCATTATATATAAATTATTAATATCTTCTAATATTATTATATATAAAATCCCATTATATATAAAATATCAATATCTTCAAATATTATTATATATAAAATCTCATTATATATAAATTATTAATATCTTCTAATATTATTATATATCAAATCCCATTATATATAAAATATCATTATATATAAATTATTTATATCTTCTAATATTATTATATATAAAATCCCATTATATATAAAATATCAATATCTTCAAATATTATTATATATAAAATCTCATTATATATAAATTATTAATATCTTCTAATATTATTATATATAAAATCCCATTATATATAAAATATCAATATTTTCAAATATTATTATATATAAAATCTCATTATATATAAATTATTTATATCTTCTAATATTATTATATATAAAATCCCATTATATATAAAATATCAATATCTTTAAATATCATTATATATAAAATCCCATTATATATAAAATATCAATATTTTCAAACATTATTATATATAAAATATCATTATATATAAATTATTAATATCTTCTAATATTATTATATATAAAATCCCATTATATATAAAATATCAATATCTTCAAATATTATTATATATAAAATATCATTATATATAAATTATTTATATCTTCTAATATTATTATATATAAAATCCCATTATATATAAAATATCAATATCTTCAAATATTATTATATATAAAATATCATTATATATAAATTATTTATATCTTCTAATATTATTATATATAAAATCCCATTATATATAAAATATCAATATCTTCAAATATTATTATATATAAAATCTCATTATATATAAATTATTTATATCTTCTAATATTATTATATATAAAATCCCATTATATATAAAATATCAATATCTTTAAATATCATTATATATAAAATCCCATTATATATAAAATATCAATATTTTCAAATATTATTATATATAAAATCTCATTATATATAAATTATTTATATCTTCTAATATTATTATATATAAAATCCCATTATATATAAAATATCAATATCTTTAAATATCATTATATATAAAATCCCATTATATATAAAATATCAATATCTTTAAATATTATTATATATAAAATCTCATTATATATAAATTATTAATATCTTCTAATATTATTATATATAAAATCCCATTATATATAAAATATCAATATCTTCAAATATTATTATATATAAAATATCATTATATATAAATTATTTATATCTTCTAATATTTTTATATATAAAAACCCATTATATATAAAATATCAATATCTTTAAATTTCATTATATATAAGTTATTAATATCTTCTAATATTATTATATATAAAATCCCATTATATATAAAATATCAATATCTTCAAATATTATTATATATTAAATAGGGTTTCTGAAAAACAGTGGTTTTGAAAAAACAGCTGTTGCTGTTTTATAATTTTGAAAAAACAGCTATTAACAGCTGTTTTACTGATTTTTCATATAAAGTGAAATTTCATATAAATTTTCCAATATATGAGAGTGAAAAGCTGAAAAGAGATAACAATTTTAATAAAGACATAAATTTTAATAATTTCTACTTCAATTTATTATTTTAATTCATACTTTTTTTTACATTTATGATACAAAAATTCTTTAAAATTTACTTTTTATAATAATATTTTAAAAATATCAATGCTAATATTGATTTGTCTGATAGACGTAATTAATTACGTAATAGACGTAATCTTCTAATTCTTTGGTCATTGAATTTTTTTCGTTTTGTTGCATGATCCCAGACTGACATTACTAATATAATAAAGAGGTTTAAAAATGGGAATTTTGTATAACTTCAAAATGGGAATTTTGTAAATAATTTTTCATATACTTACTACTTTTCGTGCAAAATTTTATTTACAAACAATTAAGTTGAAATATTTATTTATAAATTATGTGGTGGTTGACGTTGAACTGAAACACTAATTTTAAATAAAGCCAGTGACCACTATGAAGACGAACATTTTTTTTTCAATTTCTTAGGAAATTTTTTCCAGTAAAAATTCAAATTTTCTAAGATGACTTGATATTTATACAAATTGTTGTAAATAGTTTGTGAATTATGATAATAAAGATTTACTGAAGAATACATGCTTGCTAGGATTTTTCAAATTTGAATTAAAATTTAAAAATGAAAAACATTAAAAACAGCATTTCAAAAACAGCTGTTTCTGTTTTTTTGCTGTTTTTGATTTTTTCCAAAAAAAAACAGCGGTTTTACTGTTACTGTTAAAAACAGTCCAGAAACCCTAATATTAAATCTCATTATATATAAATTATTAATATCTTCTAATATCATTATATATAAAATCCCATTATATATAAAATATCAATATCTTCAAATATTATTATATATAAAATATCATTATATATAAATTATTTATATCTTCTAATATTATTGTATATAAAAATCCCATTATGATATAAAATATCAATATCTTTAAATATTATTATATATAAAATCTCATTATATATAAATTATTAATATCTTCTAATATAATTATATATAAAATCCCATTATATATAAAATATCAATATCTTCAAATATTATTATATATAAAATCTCATTATAATATAAATTATTTATCTTCTAATATTATTATATATAAAATCCCATTATATATAAAATATCAATATCTTTAAATATCATTATATATAAAATCCCATAATATATAAAATATCAATATTTTCAAATATTATTATATATAAAATATCATTATATATAAATTATTTATATCTTCTAATATTATTATATATAAAATCCCATTATATATAAAATATCAATATCTTCAAATATTATTATATATAAAATATCATTATATATAAATTATTAATATCTTCTAATATTATTATATATAAAATCCCATTATATATAAAATATCAATATCTTCAAATATTATTATATATAAAATATCATTATATATAAATTATTTATATCTTCTAATATTATTATATATAAAATCCCATTATATATAAAATATCAATATCTTTAAATATCATTATATATAAATTATTAATATCTTCTAATATTATTATATATAAAATCCCATTATATATAAAATATCAATATCTTGAAATATTATTATATATAAAATCTCATTATATATAAATTATTAATATCTTCTAATATTATTATATATAAAGTCCCATTATATATAAAATATCAATATCTTCAAACATTATTATATATAAAATATCATTATATATAAATTATTAATATCTTCTAATATTATTATATATAAAATCCCATTATATATAAAATATCAATATCTTCAAATATTATTATATATAAAATCTCATTATATATAAATTATTAATATCTTCTAATATTATTATATATCAAATCCCATTATATATAAAATATCAATATCTTCAAATATTAATATATATAAAAATATCATTATATATAAATTATTTATATCTTCTTATATTATTATATATAAAATCCCATTAAATATAAAATATCAATATCTTCAAATATTATTATATATAAAATATCATTATATATAAATTATTTATATCTTCTAATATTATTATATATAAAATCCCATTATATATAAAATATCAATTTCTTCAAATATTATTATATATAAAATATCATTATATATAAAATTATTTATATCTTCTAATATTATTATATATAAAATCCCATTATATATAAAATATCAATATCTTCAAATATTATTAATATATAAAATATCATTATATATAAATTATTTATATCTTCTAATATTATTATATATAAAATCCCATTATATATAAAATATCAATATCTTCAAATATTATAATATATAAAATATCATTATATATAAATTATTTATATCTTCTAATATTATTATATATAAAATCCCATTATATATAAAATATCAATATCTTCAAATATTATAATATATAAAATATCATTATATATAAATTATTTATATCTTCTAATATTATTATATATAAAATCCCATTATATATAAAATATCAATATCTTTAAATATTATTATATATAAAATCTCATTATATATAAATAATTAATATCTTCTAATATTATTATATATAAAATCCCATTATATATAAAATATCAATATCTTCAAATATTATTATATATAAAATATCATTATATATAAATTATTTATATCTTCTTATATTATTATATATAAAATCCCATTATATACAAAATATCAATATCTTCAAATATTATTATATATAAAATATCATTATATAAAAATATTAATATCTTCAAATATTATTATATAATATAAAATATCATTATATATAAATTATTAATATCTTCTAATATTATTATATATAAAATCCCATTATATATAAATTATTAATATCTTCTAATATTATTATATATAAAATCCCATTATATATAAAATATCAATATCTTCAAATATTATTATATATAAAATATCATTATATATAAATTATTTATATCTTCTTATATTATTATATATAAAATCCCATTATATACAAAATATCAATATCTTCAAATATTATTATATATAAAATATCATTATATATAAATTATTTATATCTTCAAATATTATTATATAATATAAAATATCATTATATATAAATTATTATATCTTCTAATATTATTATATATAAAATCCCATTATATATAAAATATCAATATCTTTAAATATTATTATATATAAAATCTCATTATATATAAAATATCAATATCTTCAAATATTATTATATATAAAAATATCATTATATATAAATTATTAATATCTTCTAATATTATTATATATAAAATCCCATTATATATAAAATATCAATATCTTCAAATATTATTATATATAAAATCCCATTATATATAAAATATCAATATCTTCAAATATTATTATATATAAAAATATCATTATATATAAATTATTATATCTTCTAATATTATTATATATAAAATCCCATTATATATAAAATATCAATATCTTTAAATATTATTATATATAAAATCATTATATATAAATTATTAATATCTTCTAATATTATTATATATAAAATCCCATTATATATAAATTATCAATATCTTTAAATATTATATATATAAAATCTCATTATATATAAAATATCAATATCTTCAAATATTATTATATATAAAATATCATTATATATAAATTATTTATATCTTCTAATATTATAATATATAAAATCCATTATATATAAATATCAATATCTTTAAATATTATTATATATAAAATCTCATATATATAAAATATCAATATCTTCAAATATTATTATATATAAAAATATCATTATATATAAATTATTTATATCTTCTAATATTATTATATATAAAATCCCATTATATATAAAATATCAATATCTTTAAATATTATTATATATAAAATCTCATTATATATAAAATATTAATATCTTCAAATATTATTATATATAAAATATCATTATATATAAATTATTAATATCTTCTAATATTATTATATATAAAATCCCATTATATATAAAATATCAATATCTTCAAATATAATATATAATAAAATCCCATTATATATAAAATATCAATATCTTCAAATATTATTATATATAAAATATCATTATATATAAATTATTAATATCTTCTAATATTATTATATATAAAATATCATTATATACAAATTATTTATATCTTCTAATATATTATATATAAAATCCCATTATATATAAATATCAATATCATTAAATATTATTATAAATAAAATCTCATTATATATAAAATATTAATATCTTCAAATATTATTATATATAAAATATCATTATATATAAATTATTAATATCTTCTAATATTATTATATATAAAATCCCATTATATATAAAATATCAATATCTTCAAATATTATTATATATAAAATATCATTATATATAAATTATTTATATCTTCTAATATTATTATATATAAAATCCCATTATATATAAAATATCAATATCTTCAAATATTATTATATATAAAATATCATATATATAAATTATTTATATCTTCTAATATTATTATATATAAAATCCCATTATATATAAAATATCAATATCTTCAAATATTATATATATAAAAATATCATTATATATAAATTATTTATATCTTCTAATATTATTATATATAAAATCCCATTATATATAAAATATCAATATCATTAAATATTATTATATATAAAATCTCATTATATATAAATAATTAATATCTTCTAATATTATTATATATAAAATCCCATTATATATAAAAATATCAATATCTTCAAATATTATTATATATAAAATATCATTATATATAAATTATATATATCTTCTAATATTATTATATATAAAATCCCATTATATATAAAATATCAATATCTTCAAATATTATTATATATAAAATATCATTACATATAAATTATTTATATCTTCTAATATTATTATATATAAAATCCCATTATATATAAAATATCAATATCTTCAAATATTATTATATATAAAATATCATTATATATAAATTATTTATATCTTCTAATATTATTATATATAAAATCCCATTATATAAAATATCAATATCATTAAATATTATTATATATAAAATCTCATTATATATAAAATATTATATCTTCAAATATTATTATATATAAAATATCATTATATATAAATTATTAATATCTTCTAATATTATTATATATAAAATCCCATTATATATAAAATATCAATTTCTTCAAATATTATTATATATAAAATATCATTATATATAAATTATTTATATCTTCTAATATTATTATATATAAAAATCCCATTATATATAAAATATCAATTTCTTCAAATATTATTATATATAAAATATCATTATATATAAATTATTTATATCTTCTAATATTATTATATATAAAATCCCATTATATATAAAATATCAATTTCTTCAAATATATTATATATAAAATATCATTATATATAAATTATTAATATCTTCTAATATTATTATATATAAAATCCCATTATATATAAAATATCAATATTTTCAAACATTATTATATATAAAATATCATTATATATAAATTATTAATATCTTCTAATATTATTATATATAAAATCCCATTATATATAAAATATCAATATCTTCAAATATTATTATATATAAAATCTCATTATATATAAATTATTAATATCTTCTAATATTATTATATATAAAATCCCATTATATATAAAATATCAATACCTTCAAATATTATTATATATAAAATATCATTATATATAAATTATTTATATCTTCTAATATTATTATATATAAAATCCCATTATATATAAAATATCAATATCTTCAAATATTATTATATATAAAATATCATTATATATAAATTAATTAATATCTTCTAATATTATTATATATAAAATCCCATTATATATAAAATATCAATATTCTTCAAACATTATTATATATAAAATATCATTATATATAAATTATTAATATCTTCTAATATTATTATATATAAAATCCCATTATATATAAAATATCAATATCTTCAAATATTATTATATATAAAATATCATTATATATAAATTATTAATATCTTCTAATATTATTATATATAAATCCATTATATATAAAATATCAATATCTTCAAATATTATTATATATAAAATATCATTATATAAATTATTAATATCTTCTAATATTATTATATATAAAATCCCATTATATATAAAATATCAATATTTTCAAACATTATTATATATAAAATATCATTATATATAAATTATTAATATCTTCTAATATTATTATATATAAAATCCCATTATATATAAAATATCAATATCTTCAAATATTATTATATATAAAATATCATTATATATAAATTATTAATATCTTCTAATATTATTATATATAAAATCCCATTATATATAAAATATCAATATTTTCAAACATTATTATATATAAAATATCATTATATATAAATTATTAATATCTTCTAATATTATTATATATAAAATCCCATTATATATAAAATATCAATATCTTCAAATATTATTATATATAAAAATCTCATTATATATAAATTATTAATATCTTCTAATATTATTATATATAAAATCCCATTATATATAAAATATCAATATCTTCAAACATTATTATATATAAAATATCATTATATATAAATTATTTAATATCTTCTAATATTATTATATATAAAAATCCCATTATATATAAAATATCAATATCTTCAAATATTATTATATATAAAATCTCATTATATATAAATTATTAATATCTTCTAATATTATTATATATCAAATCCCATTATATATAAAATATCAATATCTTCAAATATTATTATATATAAAATATCATTATATTAAAATTATTTATATCTTCTAATATTATTATATATAAAATCCCATTAAATATAAAATATCAATATCTTCAAATATTATTATATATAAAATATCATTATATATAAATTATTTATATCTTCTAATATTATTATATATAAAATCCCATTATATATAAAATATCAATATCTTCAAATATTATTATATATAAAATATCATTATATATAAATTATTTATATCTTCTAATATTATTATATATAAAATCCCATTATATATAAAATATCAATATCTTCAAATATTATTATATATAAAATATCATTATATATAAATTATTTATATCTTCTAATATTATTATATATAAAATCCCATTATATATAAATATCAATATCTTCAAATATTATAATATATAAAATATCATTATATATAAATTATTTATATCTTCTAATATTATTATATATATAAAATCCCACTATATATAAAATATCAATATCTTCAAATATTATATTTATATAAAATATCATTATATATAAATTATTTATATCTTCTAAGTATTATTATATATAAAATCCCATTATATATAAAATTATCAATATCTTAAATATTATTAT
>NW_026578512.1:0-29128 GCF_029603195.1 Condylostylus longicornis
TTTTAAGTGTTTTTTTGTGATCACTGGGAGTATACAGATTCTGCCAATATATGATAATAGGCTTGTAGCAAAAATATTTTTGGAGATATTTAAAAAAATCTTTTAAAAAACTTTAAACGCGTTTTCTGGCTAAACTAGAAGAGATAGAGCGATTTTAAGTGTTTTTTGTGATCACTGGGAGTCTACAGGTTCTGCCAATATATAATAATTGGCTGTAGCAAAAATATTTTTTGGAGATATTTAAAAAAATCTTTTGAAAAACTTTAAACGCGTTTTCTGGCTAAACTAGAAGAGATAGAGCGATTTTAAGTGTTTTTTGTGATCACTGGGAGTCTACAGATTCTGCCAATATATGATAATAGGCTGTAGCAAAAATATTTTTGGAGATATTTAAAAAAATCTTTTGAAAAATTTTAAACGCGTTTTATGGCTAAACTAGAAGAGATAGAGCGATTTTAAGTGTTTTTTGTGATCACTGGGAGTCTACAGGTTCTGCCAATATATAATAATAGGCTGTAGCAAAAATATTTTTGGAGATATTTAAAAAAATCTTTTGAAAAACTTTAAACGCGTTTTCTGGCTAAACTAGAAGAGATAGAGCGATTTTAAGTGTTTTTTGTGATCACTGGGAGTCTACAGATTCTGCCAATATATGATAATAGGATGTAGCAAAAATATTTTTGGAGATATTTAAAAAAAATCTTTTGAAAAACTTTAAACGCGTTTTCTGGCTAAACTAGAAGAGATAGAGCGATTTTAAGTGTTTTTTGTGATCACTGGGAGTCTACAGATTCTGCCAATATATGATAATAGGCTGTAGCAAAAATATTTTTGGAGATATTTAAAAAAATCTTTTGAAAAACTTTAAACGCGTTTTCTGGCTAAACTAGAAGAGATAGAGCGATTTTAAGTGTTTTTTGTGATCACTGGGAGTATACAGATTCTGCCAATATATGATAATAGGCTGTAGCAAAAATATTTTTGGAGATATTTAAAAAATCTTTTGAAAAACTTTTAAACGCGTTTTATGGCTAAACTAGAAGAGATAGAGCGATTTTAAGTGTTTTTTGTGATCACTGGGTGTCTATAGATTCTGCCAATATATGATAATAGGCTGTAGCAAAAATATTTTTGGAGATATTTAAAAAAATTTTTTGAAAAACTTTAAACGCGTTTTCTGGCTAAACTAGAAGAGATAGAGCGATTTTAAGTGTTTTTTGTGATCACTGGGAGTCTACAGGTTCTGCCAATATATGATAATAGGATGTAGCAAAAATATTTTTGGAGATATTTAAAAAAATCTTTTGAAAAACTTTAAACGCGTTTTATGGCTAAACTAGAAGAGATAGAGCGATTTTAAGTGTTTTTTGTGATCACTGGGTGTCTACAGATTCTGCCAATATATGATAATAGGCTGTAGCAAAAATATTTTTGGAGATATTTAAAAAAATCTTTTGAAAAACTTTAAACGCGTTTTCTGGCTAAACTAGAAGAGATAGAGCGATTTTAAGTGTTTTTTGTGATCACTGGGAGTATACAGATTCTGCCAATATATGATAATAGGCTGTAGCAAAAATAATATTTTTGGAGATATTTAAAAAAATCTTTTGAAAAACTTTAAACGCGTTTTCTGGCTAAACTAGAAGAGATAGAGCGATTTTAAGTGTTTTTTGTGATCACTGGGAGTATACAGGTTCTGCCAATATATAATAATAGGCTGTAGCAAAAATATTTTTGGAGATATTTAAAAAAATCGTTTGAAAAACTTTAAACGCGTTTTCTGGCTAAACTAGAAGAGATAGAGCGATTTTAAGTGTTTTTTGTGATCACTGGGAGTCTACAGGTTCTGCCAATATATAATAATAAGCTGTAGCAAAAATATTTTTGGAGATATTTAAAAAAATCTTTTGAAAAACTTTAAACGCGTTTTCTGGCTAAACTAGAAGAGATAGAGCGATTTTAAGTGTTTTTTGTGATCACTGGGAGTATACAGATTCTGCCAATATATGATAATAGGATGTAGCAAAAATATTTTTGGAGATATTTAAAAAAATCTTTTGAAAAACTTTAAACGCGTTTTCTGGCTAAACTAGAAGAGATAGAGCGATTTTAAGTGTTTTTTGTGATCACTGGGAGTATACAGATTCTGCCAATATATGATAATAGGCTGTAGCAAAAATATTTTTGGAGATATTTAAAACAATCTTTTAAAAAACTTTAAACGCGTTTTTCTGGCTAAACTAGAAGAGATAGAGCGATTTTAAGTGATTTTTGTGATCACTGGGAGTCTACAGATTCTGCCAATATATGATAATAGGATGTAGCAAAAATATTTTTGGAGATATTTAAAAAAATCTTTTGAAAAACTTTAAACGCGTTTTCTGGCTAAACTAGAAGAGATAGAGCGATTTCATGTGTTTTTTGTGATCACTGGGAGTCTACAGGTTCTGCCAATATATAATAATAGGCTGTAGCAAAAATATTTTTGGAGATATTTAAAAAAAATCTTTTGAAAAACTTTAAACGCGTTTTCTGGCTAAACTAGAAGAGATAGAGCGATTTTAAGTGTTTTTTGTGATCACTGGGAGTCTACAGATTCTGCCAATATATGATAATAGGATGTAGCAAAAATATTTTTGGAGATATTTAAAAAATCTTTTGAAAAACTTTAAACGCGTTTTATGGCTAAACTAGAAGAGATAGAGCGATTTTAAGTGTTTTTTGTGATCACTGGGAGTCTACAGGTTCTGCCAATATATAATAATAAGCTGTAGCAAAAATATTTTTGGAGATATTTAAAAAAATCTTTTGAAAAACTTTAAACGCGTTTTCTGGCTAAACTAGAAGAGATAGAGCGATTTTAAGTGTTTTTTGTGATCACTGGGAGTCTACAGGTTCTGCCAATATATAATAATAGGCTGTAGCAAAAATATTTTTGGAGATATTTAAAAAAATCTTTTGAAAAACTTTAAACGCGTTTTCTGGCTAAACTAGAAGAGATAGAGCGATTTCATGTGTTTTTTGTGATCACTGGGAGTCTACAGGTTCTGCCAATATATAATAATAGGCTGTAGCAAAAATATTTTTGGAGATATTTAAAAAAAATCGTTTGAAAAACTTTAAACGCGTTTTCTGGCTAAACTAGAAGAGATAGAGCGATTTTAAGTGTTTTTTGTGATCACTGGGAGTCTACAGGTTCTGCCAATATATAATAATAAGCTGTAGCAAAAATATTTTTGGAGATATTTAAAAAAATCTTTTGAAAAACTTTAAACGCGTTTTCTGGCTAAACTAGAAGAGATAGAGCGATTTTAAGTGTTTTTTTGTGATCACTGGGAGTCTACAGGTTCTGCCAATATATAATAATAGGCTGTAGCAAAAATATTTTTGGAGATATTTAAAAAAATCTTTTGAAAAACTTTAAACGCGTTTTCTGGCTAAACTAGAAGAGATAGAGCGATTTCATGTGTTTTTTGTGATCACTGGGAGTCTACAGGTTCTGCCAATATATAATAATAGACTGTAGCAAAAATATTTTTGGAGATATTTAAAAAAAATCTTTTGAAAAACTTTAAACGCGTTTTCTGGCTAAACTAGAAGAGATAGAGCGATTTTAAGTGTTTTTTGTGATCACTGGGAGTATACAGATTCTGCCAATATATGATAATAGGATGTAGCAAAAATATTTTTGGAGATATTTAAAAAAATCTTTTGAAAAACTTTAAACGCGTTTTCTGGCTAAACTAGAAGAGATAGAGCGATTTTAAGTGTTTTTTGTGATCACTGGGAGTATACAGATTCTGCCAATATATGATAATAGGCTGTAGCAAAAATATTTTTGGAGATATTTAAAACAATCTTTTAAAAAACTTTAAACGCGTTTTCTGGCTAAACTAGAAGAGATAGAGCGATTTTAAGTGATTTTTGTGATCACTGGGAGTCTACAGATTCTGCCAATATATGATAATAGGATGTAGCAAAAATATTTTTGGAGATATTTAAAAAAATCTTTTGAAAAACTTTAAACGCGTTTTTCTGGCTAAACTAGAAGAGATAGAGCGATTTCATGTGTTTTTTGTGATCACTGGGAGTCTACAGGTTCTGCCAATATATAATAATAGGCTGTAGCAAAAATATTTTTGGAGATATTTAAAAAAATCTTTTGAAAAACTTTAAACGCGTTTTCTGGCTAAACTAGAAGAGATAGAGCGATTTTAAGTGTTTTTTGTGATCACTGGGAGTCTACAGATTCTGCCAATATATGATAATAGGATGTAGCAAAAATATTTTTGGAGATATTTAAAAAATCTTTTGAAAAACTTTAAACGCGTTTTATGGCTAAACTAGAAGAGATAGAGCGATTTTAAGTGTTTTTTGTGATCACTGGGAGTATACAGATTCTGCCAATATATAATAATAGGCTGTAGCAAAAATATTTTTGGAGATATTTAAAAAAAATCTTTTGAAAAACTTTAAACGCATTTTCTGGCTAAACTAGAAGAGATAGAGCGATTTTAAGTGTTTTTTGTGATCACTGGGAGTATACAGATTCTGCCAATATATGATAATAGGCTGTAGCAAAAATAATATTTTTGGAGATATTTAAAAAAATCTTTTGAAAAACTTTAAACGCGTTTTCTGGCTAAACTAGAAGCGATTTTAAGTGTGTTTTGTGATCACTGGGAGTATACAGGTTCTGCCAATATATAATAATAGGCTGTAGCAAAAATATTTTTGGAGATATTTAAAAAAATCTTTTGAAAAACTTTAAACGCGTTTTCTGGCTAAACTAGAAGAGATAGAGCGATTTTAAGTGTTTTTTGTGATCACTGGGAGTATACAGATTCTGCCAATATATGATAATAGGCTGTAGCAAAAATATTTTTGGAGATATTTAAAAAATCTTTTGAAAAACTTTAAACGCGTTTTCTGGCTAAACTAGAAGAGATAGAGCGATTTTAAGTGTTTTTTGTGATCACTGGGAGTCTACAGATTCTGCCAATATATGATAATAGGATGTAGCAAAAATATTTTTGGAGATATTTAAAAAATCTTTTGAAAAACTTTAAACGCGTTTTATGGCTAAACTAGAAGAGATAGAGCGATTTTAAGTGTTTTTTGTGATCACTGGGAGTATACAGATTCTGCCAATATATAATAATAGGCTGTAGCAAAAATATTTTTGGAGATATTTAAAAAAATCTTTTGAAAAACTTTAAACGCGTTTTCTGGCTAAACTAGAAGAGTTAGAGCGATTTTAAGTGTTTTTTGTGATCACTGGGAGTATACAGATTCTGCCAATATATGATAATAGGCTGTAGCAAAAATAATATTTTTGGAGATATTTAAAAAAATCTTTTGAAAAACTTTAAACGCGTTTTCTGGCTAAACTAGAAGAGATAGAGCGATTTTAAATGTTTTTTGTGATCACTGGGAGTATACAGGTTCTGCCAATATATAATAATAGGCTGTAGCAAAAATATTTTTGGAGATATTTAAAAAAATCTTTTGAAAAACTTTAAACGCGTTTTCTGGCTAAACTAGAAGAGATAGAGCGATTTTAAGTGTTTTTTGTGATCACTGGGAGTCTACAGGTTCTGCCAATATATAATAATAGGCTGTAGCAAAAATATTTTTGGAGATATTTAAAAAAATCTTTTGAAAAACTTTAAACGCGTTTTCTGGCTAAACTAGAAGAGATAGAGCGATTTTAAGTGTTTTTTTGTGATCACTGGGAGTCTACAGGTTCTGCCAATATATAATAATAGGCTGTAGCAAAAATATTTTTGGAGATATTTAAAAAAATCTTTTGAAAAACTTTAAACGCGTTTTCTGGCTAAACTAGAAGAGATAGAGCGATTTTAAGTGTTTTTTGTGATCACTGGGAGTATACAGATTCTGCCAATATATGATAATAGGATGTAGCAAAAATATTTTTGGAGATATTTAAAAAAATCTTTTGAAAAACTTTAAACGCGTTTTCTGGCTAAACTAGAAGAGATAGAGCGATTTTAAGTGTTTTTTGTGATCACTGGGAGTATACAGATTCTGCCAATATATGATAATAGGCTGTAGCAAAAATATTTTTGGAGATATTTAAAACAATCTTTTAAAAAACTTTAAACGCGTTTTCTGGCTAAACTAGAAGAGATAGAGCGATTTTAAGTGATTTTTGTGATCACTGGGAATCTACAGATTCTGCCAACATATGATAATAGGATGTAGCAAAAATATTTTTGGAGATATTTAAAAAATCTTTTGAAAAACTTTAAACGCGTTTTCTGGCTAAACTAGAAGAGATAGAGCGATTTTAAGTGTTTTTTGTGATCACTGGGAGTCTACAGATTCTGCCAATATATGATAATAGGCTGTAGCAAAAATATTTTTGGAGATATTTAAAAAAATCTTTTGAAAAACTTTAAACGCGTTTTCTGGCTAAACTAGAAGAGATAGAGCGATTTCATGTGTTTTTTGTGATCACTGGGAGTCTACAGGTTCTGCCAATATATAATAATAGGCTGTAGCAAAAATATTTTTGGAGATATTTAAAAAAATCTTTTGAAAAACTTTAAACGCGTTTTCTGGCTAAACTAGAAGAGATAGAGCGATTTTAAGTGTTTTTTGTGATCACTGGGAGTCTACAGATTCTGCCAATATATGATAATAGGATGTAGCAAAAATATTTTTGGAGATATTTAAAAAATCTTTTGAAAAACTTTAAACGCGTTTTATGGCTAAACTAGAAGAGATAGAGCGATTTTAAGTGTTTTTTGTGATCACTGGGAGTATACAGATTCTGCCAATATATAATAATAGGCTGTAGCAAAAATATTTTTGGAGATATTTAAAAAAATCTTTTGAAAAACTTTAAACGCATTTTCTGGCTAAACTAGAAGAGGTAGAGCGATTTTAAGTGTTTTTTGTGATCACTGGGAGTCTATAGGTTCTGCCAATATATAATAATAGGCTGTCGCAAAAATATTTTTGGAGATATTTAAAAAAATCTTTTGAAAAACTTTAAACGCGTTTTCTGGCTAAACTAGAAGAGATAGAGCGATTTTAAGTGTTTTTTGTGATCACTGGGAGTCTACAGGTTCTGCCAATATATAATAATAGGCTGTAGCAAAAATATTTTTGGAGATATTTAAAAAAATCTTTTGAAAAACTTTAAACGCGTTTTCTGGCTAAACTAGAAGAGATAGAGCGATTTTAAGTGTTTTTTGTGATCACTGGGAGTCTACAGATTCTGCCAATATATGATAATAGGCTGTAGCAAAAATATTTTTGGAGATATTTAAAAAAATCTTTTGAAAAACTTTAAACGCGTTTTCTGGCTAAACTAGAAGAGATAGAGCGATTTTAAGTGTTTTTTGTGATCACTGGGAGTCTACAGGTTCTGCCTATATATAATAATAGGCTGTAGCAAAAATATTTTTGGAGATATTTAAAAAAATCTTTTGAAAAACTTTAAACGCGTTTTCTGGCTAAACTAGAAGAGATAGAGCGATTTTAAGTGTTTTTTGTGATCACTGGGAGTATACAGGTTCTGCCAATATATAATAATAGGCTGTAGCAAAAATATTTTTGGAGATATTTAAAAAAATCTTTTGAAAAACTTTAAACGCATTTTCTGGCTAAACTAGAAGAGATAGAGCGATTTTAAGTGTTTTTTGTGATCACTGGGAGTCTACAGGTTCTGCCAATATATAATAATAGGCTGTAGCAAAAATATTTTTGGAGATATTTAAAAAAATCTTTTGAAAAACTTTAAACGCGTTTTCTGGCTAAACTAGAAGAGATAGAGCGATTTTAAGTGTTTTTTGTGATCACTGGGAGTCTACAGGTTCTGCCAATATATAATAAGAGGCTGTAGCAAAAATATTTTTGGAGATTTTTAAAAATTCTTTTGAAAAACTTTAAACGCGTTTTCTGGCTAAACTAGAAGAGATAGAGCGATTTTAAGTGTTTTTTGTGATCACTGGGAGTCTACAGATTCTGACAATATATGATAATAGGCTGTAGCAAAAATATTTTTGGAGATATTTAAAAAAATCTTTTGAAAAACTTTAAACGCGTTTTCTGGCTAAACTAGAAGAGATAGAGCGATTTTAAGTGTTTTTTGTGATCACTGGGAGTATACAGATTCAATATATGATAATAGGCTGTAGCAAAAATATTTTTGGAGATATTTAAAAAATCTTTTGAAAAACTTTAAACGCGTTTTATGGCTAAACTAGAAGAGATAGAGCGATTTTAAGTGTTTTTTGTGATCACTGGGAGTATACAGATTCTGCCAATATATGATAATAGGCTGTAGCAAAAATATTTTTGGAGATATTTAAAAAAAATCTTTTGAAAAACTTTAAACGCGTTTTCTGGCTAAACTAGAAGAGATAGAGCGATTTTAAGAGTTTTTTTGTGATCACTGGGAGTATACAGGTTCTGCCAATATATAATAATAGGCTGTAGCAAAAATATTTTTGGAGATATTTAAAAAAATCTTTTGAAAAACTTTAAACGCGTTTTCTGGCTAAACTAGAAGAGATAGAGCGATTTTAAGTTTTTTTTGTGATCACTGGGAGTCTACAGATTCTGCCAATATATGATAATAGGCTGTAGCAAAAATATTTTTGGAGATATTTAAAAAAATCTTTTGAAAAACTTTAAACGCGTTTTCTGGCTAAACTAGAAGAGATAGAGCGATTTTAAGTGTTTTTTGTGATCACTGGGAGTCTACAGGTTCTGCCTATATATAATAATAGGCTGTAGCAAAAATATTTTTGGAGATATTTAAAAAAATCTTTTGAAAAACTTTAAACGCGTTTTCTGGCTAAACTAGAAGAGATAGAGCGATTTTAAGTGTTTTTTGTGATCACTGGGAGTATACAGGTTCTGCCAATATATAATAATAGGCTGTAGCAAAAATATTTTTGGAGATATTTAAAAAAATCTTTTGAAAAACTTTAAACGCATTTTCTGGCTAAACTAGAAGAGATAGAGCGATTTTAAGTGTTTTTTGTGATCACTGGGAGTCTACAGGTTCTGCCAATATATAATAATAGGCTGTAGCAAAAATATTTTTGGAGATATTTAAAAAAAATCTTTTGAAAAACTTTAAACGCGTTTTCTGGCTAAACTAGAAGAGATAGAGCGATTTTAAGTGTTTTTTGTGATCACTGGGAGTCTACAGGTTCTGCCAATATATAATAAGAGGCTGTAGCAAAAATATTTTTGGAGATTTTTAAAAATTCTTTTGAAAAACTTTAAACGCGTTTTCTGGCTAAACTAGAAGAGATAGAGCGATTTTAAGTGTTTTTTGTGATCACTGGGAGTCTACAGATTCTGACAATATATGATAATAGGCTGTAGCAAAAATATTTTTGGAGATATTTAAAAAAATCTTTTGAAAAACTTTAAACGCGTTTTCTGGCTAAACTAGAAGAGATAGAGCGATTTTAAGTGTTTTTTGTGATCACTGGGAGTCTACAGGTTCTGCCAATATATGATAATAGGCTGTAGCAAAAATATTTTTGGAGATATTTTAAAAAAATCTTTTGAAAAACTTTAAACGCGTTTTCTGGATAAACTAGAAGAGATAGAGCGATTTTATGTATTTTTTGTGATCACTGGGAGTCTACAGGTTCTGCCAATATATAATAATAGGCTGTAGCAAAAATATTTTTGGAGATATTTAAAAAAATCTTTTGAAAAACTTTAAACGCGTTTTCTGGCTAAACTAGAAGAGATAGAGCGATTTTAAGTGTTTTTTGTGATCACTGGGAGTCTACAGATTCTGCCAATATATGATAATAGGCTGTAGCAAAAATATTTTTGGAGATATTTAAAAAAATCTTTTGAAAAACTTTAAACGCGTTTTCTGGCTAAAATAGAAGAGATAGAGCGATTTTAAGTGTTTTTTGTGATCACATCTGCCAATATATGATAATAGGATGAAGCAAAAATATTTTTGGAGATATTTAAAAAAATCTTTTGAAAAACTTTAAACGCGTTTTCTGGCTAAACTAGAAGAGATAGAGCGATTTTAAGTGTTTTTTGTGATCACTGGGAGTATACAGATTCTGCCAATATATGATAATAGGCTGTAGCAAAAATATTTTTGGAGATATTTAAAACAATCTTTTAAAAAACTTTAAACGCGTTTTCTGGCTAAACTAGAAGAGATAGAGCGATTTTAAGTGTTTTTTGTGATCACTGGGAGTCTACAGATTCTGCCAATATATGATAATAGGATGTAGCAAAAATATTTTTGGAGATATTTAAAAAAATCGTTTGAAAAACTTTAAACGCGTTTTCTGGCTAAACTAGAAGAGATAGAGCGATTTTAAGTGTTTTTTGTGATCACTGGGAGTCTACAGATTCTGCCAATATATGATAATAGGCTGTAGCAAAAATATTTTTGGAGATATTTAAAAAAATCTTTTGAAAAACTTTAAACGCCTTTTCTGGCTAAACTAGAAGAGATAGAGCGATTTCATGTGTTTTTTGTGATCACTGGGAGTCTACAGGTTCTGCCAATATATAATAATAGGCTGTAGCAAAAATATTTTTGGAGATATTTAAAAAAATCTTTTGAAAAACTTTAAACGCGTTTTTTGGCTAAACTAGAAGAGATAGAGCGATTTTAAGTGTTTTTTGTGATCACTGGGAGTCTACAGATTCTGCCAATATATGATAATAGGATGTAGCAAAAATATTTTTGGAGATATTTAAAAAATCTTTTGAAAAACTTTAAACGCGTTTTATGGCTAAACTAGAAGAGATAGAGCGATTTTAAGTGTTTTTTGTGATCACTGGGAGTATACAGATTCTGCCAATATATGATAATAGGCTGTAGCAAAAATATTTTTGGAGATATTTAAAAAAATCTTTTGAAAAACTTTTAAACGCGTTTTCTGGCTAAACTAGAAGAGATAGAGCGATTTTAAGAGTTTTTTGTGATCACCTGGGAGTATACAGGTTCTGCCAATATATAATAATAGGCTGTAGCAAAAATATTTTTGGAGATATTTAAAAAAATCTTTTGAAAAACTTTAAACGCGTTTTCTGGCTAAACTAGAAGAGATAGAGCGATTTTAAGTGTTTTTTGTGATCACTGGGAGTATACAGATTCTGCCAATATATGATAATAGGCTGTAGCAAAAATATTTTTGGAGATATTTAAAAAAATCTTTTGAAAAACTTTAAACGCATTTTCTGGCTAAACTAGAAGAGGTAGAGCGATTTTAAGTGTTTTTTGTGATCACTGGGAGTCTACAGGTTCTGCCAATATATAATAATAGGCTGTAGCAAAAATATTTTTGGAGATATTTAAAAAAATCTTTTGAAAAACTTTAAACGCATTTTCTGGCTAAACTAGAAGAGGTAGAGCGATTTTAAGTGTTTTTTGTGATCACTGGGAGTCTACAGGTTCTGCCAATATATAATAATAGGCTGTAGCAAAAATATTTTTGGAGATATTTAAAAAAATCTTTTGAAAAACTTTAAACGCGTTTTCTGGCTAAACTAGAAGAGATAGAGCGATTTTAAGTGTTTTTTGTGATCACTGGGAGTATACAGATTCTGCCAATATATGATAATAGGCTGTAGCAAAAATATTTTTGGAGATATTTAAAAAAATCTTTTGAAAAACTTTAAATGCGTTTTATGGCTAAACTAGAAGAGATAGAGCGATTTTAAGTGTTTTTTGTGATCACTGGGAGTATACAGATTCTGCCAATATATGATAATAGGCTGTAGCAAAAATATTTTTGGAGATATTTAAAAAAATCTTTTGAAAAACTTTAAACGCGTTTTCTGGCTAAACTAGAAGAGATAGAGCGATTTTAAGAGTTTTTTGTGATCACTGGGAGTATACAGGTTCTGCCAATATATAATAATAGGCTGTAGCAAAAATATTTTTGGAGATATTTAAAAAAATCTTTTGAAAAACTTTAAACGCGTTTTCTGGCTAAACTAGAAGAGATAGAGCGATTTTAAGTGTTTTTTGTGATCACTGGGAGTCTACAGGTTCTGCCAATATATAATAATAGGCTGTAGCAAAAATATTTTTGGAGATATTTAAAAAAATCTTTTGAAAAACTTTAAACGCGTTTTCTGGCTAAACTAGAAGAGATAGAGCGATTTTAAGTTTTTTTTGTGATCACTGGGAGTCTACAGATTCTGCCAATATATGATAATAGGCTGTAGCAAAAATATTTTTGGAGATATTTAAAAAAATCTTTTGAAAAACTTTAAACGCGTTTTCTGGCTAAACTAGAAGAGATAGAGCGATTTTAAGTGTTTTTGTGATCACTGGGAGTCTACAGATTCTGCCAATATATGATAATAGGCTGTAGCAAAAATATTTTTGGAGATATTTAAAAAAATCTTTTGAAAAACTTTAAACGCGTTTTCTGGCTAAACTAGAAGAGATAGAGCGATTTTAAGTGTTTTTTGTGATCACTGGGAGTCTACAGTTTCTGCCAATATATGATAATAGGCTGTAGCAAAATATTTTTGGAGATATTTAAAAAAAATCTTTTGAAAAACTTTAAACGCGTTTTCTGGCTAAACTAGAAGAGATAGAGCGATTTTAAGTGTTTTTTGTGATCACTGGGAGTCTACAGATTCTGCCAATATATGATAATAGGCTGTAGCAAAAATATTTTTGGAGATATTTAAAAAAATCTTTTGAAAAACTTTAAACGCGTTTTCTGGCTAAACTAGAAGAGATAGAGCGATTTTAAGTGTTTTTTGTGATCACTGGGAGTATACAGATTCTGCCAATATATGATAATAGGCTGTAGCAAAAATATTTTTGGAGATATTTAAAACAATCTTTTAAAAAACTTTAAACGCGTTTTCTGGCTAAACTAGAAGAGATAGAGCGATTTTAAGTGTTTTTTGTGATCACTGGGAGTCTACAGATTCTGCCAATATATGATAATAGGATGTAGCAAAAATATTTTTGGAGATATTTAAAAAAATCTTTTGAAAAACTTTAAACGCGTTTTCTGGCTAAACTAGAAGAGATAGAGCGATTTTAAGTGTTTTTTGTGATCACTGGGAGTCTACAGATTCTGCCAATATATGATAATAGGCTGTAGCAAAAATATTTTTGGAGATATTTAAAAAAATCTTTTGAAAAACTTTAAACGCGTTTTCTGGCTAAACTAGAAGAGATAGAGCGATTTTAAGTGTTTTTTGTGATCACTGGGAGTCTACAGATTCTGCCAATATATGATAATAGGCTGTAGCAAAAATATTTTTGGAGATATTTAAAAAAATCTTTTGAAAAACTTTAAACGCGTTTTCTGGCTAAACTAGAAGAGATAGAGCGATTTCATGTGTTTTTTGTGATCACTGGGAGTCTACAGATTCTGCCAATATATGATAATAGGCTGTAGCAAAAATATTTTTGGAGATATTTAAAAAAATCTTTTGAAAAACTTTAAACGCGTTTTCTGGCTAAACTAGAAGAGATAGAGCGATTTTAAGTGTTTTTTGTGATCACTGGGAGTCTACAGATTCTGCCAATATATGATAATAGGCTGTAGCAAAAATATTTTTGGAGATATTTAAAAAAATCTTTTGAAAAACTTTAAACGCGTTTTCTGGCTAAACTAGAAGAGATAGAGCGATTTCATGTGTTTTTTGTAATCACTGGGAGTCTACAGATTCTGCCAATATATGATAATAGGATGTAGCAAAAATATTTTTGGAGATATTTAAAATATCTTTTGAAAAACTTTAAACGCGTTTTATGGCTAAACTAGAAGAGATAGAGCGATTTTAAGTGTTTTTTGTGATCACTGGGAGTATACAGATTCTGCCAATATATGATAATAGGCTGTAGCAAAAATATTTTTGGAGATATTTAAAAAAATCTTTTGAAAAACTTTAAACGCGTTTTCTGGCTAAACTAGAAGAGATAGAGCGATTTTAAGAGTTTTTTGTGATCACTGGGAGTATACAGGTTCTGCCAATATATAATAATAGGCTGTAGCAAAAATATTTTTGGAGATATTTAAAAAAATCTTTTGAAAAACTTTAAACGCATTTTCTGGCTAAACTAGAAGAGGTAGAGCGATTTTAAGTGTTTTTTGTGATCACTGGGAGTCTACAGGTTCTGCCAATATATAATAATAGGCTGTAGCAAAAATATTTTTGGAGATATTTAAAAAAATCTTTTGAAAAACTTTAAACGCGTTTTCTGGCTAAACTAGAAGAGATAGAGCGATTTTAAGTGTTTTTTGTGATCACTGGGAGTCTACAGGTTCTGCCAATATATAATAATAGGCTGTAGCAAAAATATTTTTGGAGATATTTAAAAAATCTTTTGAAAAACTTTAAACGCGTTTTATGGCTAAACTAGAAGAGATAGAGCGATTTTAAGTGTTTTTTGTGATCACTGGGAGTATACAGATTCTTCCAATATATGATAATAGGCTGTAGCAAAAATATTTTTGGAGATATTTAAAAAAATCTTTTGAAAAACTTTAAACGCGTTTTCTGGCTAAACTAGAAGAGATAGAGCGATTTTAAGAGTTTTTTGTGATCACTGGGAGTATACAGGTTCTGCCAATATATAATAATAGGCTGTAGCAAAAATATTTTTGGAGATATTTAAAAAAATCTTTTGAAAAACTTTAAACGCATTTTCTGGCTAAACTAGAAGAGGTAGAGCGATTTTAAGTGTTTTTTGTGATCACTGGGAGTCTACAGGTTCTGCCAATATATAATAATAGGATGTAGCAAAAATATTTTTGGAGATATTTAAAAAATCTTTTGAAAAACTTTAAACGCATTTTCTGGCTAAACTAGAAGAGGTAGAGCGATTTTAAGTGTTTTTTGTGATCACTGGGAGTCTACAGGTTCTGCCAATATATAATAATAGGATGTAGCAAAAATATTTTTGGAGATATTTAAAAAATCTTTTGAAAAACTTTAAACGCGTTTTATGGCTAAACTAGAAGAGATAGAGCGATTTTAAGTGTTTTTTGTGATCACTGGGAGTATACAGATTCTGCCAATATATGATAATAGGCTGTAGCAAAAATATTTTTGGAGATATTTAAAAAAATCTTTTGAAAAACTTTAAACGCGTTTTCTGGCTAAACTAGAAGAGATAGAGCGATTTTAAGTGTTTTTTGTGATCACTGGGAGTATACAGATTCTGCCAATATATGATAATAGGCTGTAGCAAAAATATTTTTGGAGATATTTAAAAAAATCTTTTAAAAAACTTTAAACGCGTTTTCTGGCTAAACTAGAAGAGATAGAGCGATTTTAAGAGTTTTTTGTGATCACTGGGAGTATACAGGTTCTGCCAATATATAATAATAGGCTGTAGCAAAAATATTTTTGGAGATATTTAAAAAAATCTTTTGAAAAACTTTAAACGCGTTTTCTGGCTAAACTAGAAGAGATAGAGCGATTTTAAGTTTTTTTTGTGATCACTGGGAGTCTACAGATTCTGCCAATATATGATAATAGGCTGTAGCAAAAATATTTTTGGAGATATTTAAAAAAATCTTTTGAAAAACTTTAAACGCGTTTTCTGGCTAAACTAGAAGAGATAGAGCGATTTTAAGTGTTTTTTGTGATCACTGGGAGTCTACAGATTCTGCCAATATATGATAATAGGCTGTAGCAAAAATATTTTTGGAGATATTTAAAAAAATCTTTTGAAAAACTTTAAACGCGTTTTCTGGCTAAACTAGAAGAGATAGAGCGATTTTATGTATTTTTTGTGATCACTGGGAGTCTACAGGTTCTGCCAATATATAATAATAGGCTGTAGCAAAAATATTTTTGGAGATATTTAAAAAAATCTTTTGAAAAACTTTAAACGCGTTTTCTGGCTAAACTAGAAGAGATAGAGCGATTTTAAGTGTTTTTTGTGATCACTGGGAGTATACAGATTCTGCCAATATATGATAATAGGCTGTAGCAAAAATATTTTTGGAGATATTTAAAAAAATCTTTTAAAAAACTTTAAACGCGTTTTCTGGCTAAACTAGAAGAGATAGAGCGATTTTAAGTGTTTTTTGTGATCACTGGGAGTATACAGATTCTGCCAATATATGATAATAGGCTGTAGCAAAAATATTTTTGGAGATATTTAAAAAAATCTTTTAAAAAACTTTAAACGCGTTTTCTGGCTAAACTAGAAGAGATAGAGCGATTTTAAGTGTTTTTTGTGATCACTGGGAGTATACAGGTTCTGCCAATATATAATAATAGGCTGTAGCAAAAATATTTTTGGAGATATTTAAAAAAATCTTTTGAAAAACTTTAAACGCGTTATCTGGCTAAACTAGAAGAGATAGAGCGATTTTATGTGTTTTTTGTGATCACTGGGAGTCTACAGGTTCTACCAATATATAATAATAGGCTGTAACAAAAATATTTTTGGAGATATTTAAAAAAATCTTTTGAAAAACTTTAAACGCGTTTTATGGCTAAACTAGAAGAGATAGAGCGATTTTAAGTGTTTTTTGTGATCACTGGGAGTCTACAGGTTCTGCCAATATATAATAATAGGCTGTAGCAAAAATATTTTTGGAGATATTTAAAAAAATCTTTTGAAAAACTTTAAACGCGTTTTCTGGCTAAACTAGAAGAGATAGAGCGATTTTAAGTGTTTTTTGTGATCACTGGGAGTATACAGGTTCTGCCAATATATAATAATAGGCTGTAGCAAAAATATTTTTGGAGATATTTAAAAAAATCTTTTGAAAAACTTTAAACGCGTTTTCTGGCTAAACTAGAAGAGATAGAGCGATTTTAAGTGTTTTTGTGATCACTGGGAGTCTACAGATTCTGCCAATATATGATAATAGGCTGTAGCAAAAATATTTTTGGAGATATTTAAAAAAATCTTTTGAAAAACTTTAAACGCGTTTTATGGCTAAACTAGAAAAGATAGGGCGATTTTAAGTGTTTTTTGTGATCACTGGGAGTCTACAGGTTCTGCCAATATATAATAATAGGCTGTAGCAAAAATATTTTTGGAGATATTTAAACAAATCTTTTGAAAAACTTTAAACGCGTTTTCTGGCTAAACTAGAAGAGATAGAGCGATTTTAAGTGTTTTTTGTGATCACTGGGAGGATACAGGTTCTGCCAATATATAATAATAGGCTGTAGCAAAAATATTTTTGGAGATATTTAAAAAAATCTTTTGAAAAACTTTAAACGCGTTTTCTGGCTAAACTAGAAGAGATAGAACGATTTTATGTGTTTTTTGTGATCACTGGGAGTCTACAGGTTCTACCAATATATAATAATAGGCTGTAGCAAAAATATTTTTGGAGATATTTAAAAAAATCTTTTGAAAAACTTTAAACGCGTTTTCTGGCTAAACTAGAAGAGATAGAGCGATTTTAAGTGTTTTTTGTGATCACTGGGAGTCTACAGATTCTGCCAATATATGATAATAGGCTGTAGCAAAAATATTTTTGGAGATATTTAAAAAAATCTTTTGAAAGACTTTAAACGCGTTTTCTGGCTAAACTAGAAGAGATAGAGCGATTTTATGTGTTTTTTGTGATCACTGGGAGTCTACAGGTTCTGCCAATATATAATAATAGGCTGTAGCAAAAATATTTTTGGAGATATTTAAAAAAATCTTTTGAAAAACTTTAAACGCGTTTTCTGGCTAAACTAGAAGAGATAGAGCGATTTTAAGTGTTTTTTGTGATCACTGGGAGTCTACAGATTTTTGCCAATATATGATAATAGGCTGTAGCAAAAATATTTTTGGAGATGTTTAAAAAATCTTTTGAAAAACTTTAAACGCGTTTTATGGCTAAACTAGAAGAGATAGAGCGATTTTAAGTGTTTTTTGTGATCACTGGGAGTCTACAGGTTCTGCCAATATATAATAATAGGCTGTAGCAAAAATATTTTTGGAGATATTTAAAAAAATCTTTTGAAAAACTTTAAACGCGTTTTATGGCTAAACTAGAAGAGATAGAGCGATTTTAAGTGTTTTTTGTGATCACTGGGAGTCTACAGGTTCTGCCAATATATAATAATAGGCTGTAGCAAAAATATTTTTGGAGATATTTAAAAAAATCTTTTGAAAAACTTTAAACGCGTTTTCTGGCTAAACTAGAACTGATAGAGCGATTTTAAGTGTTTTTTGTGATCACTGGGAGTCTACAGATTCTGCCAATATATGATAATAGGCTGTAGCAAAAATATTTTTGGAGATATTTAAAAAAATCTTTTGAAAAACTTTAAACGCGTTTTATGGCTAAACTAGAAGAGATAGAGCGATTTTAAGTGTTTTTTGTGATCACTGGGAGGATACAGGTTCTGCCAATATATAATAATAGGCTGTAGCAAAAATATTTTTGGAGATATTTAAAAAAATCTTTTGAAAAACTTTAAACGCGTTTTCTGGCTAAACTAGAAGAGATAGAACGATTTTATGTGTTTTTTGTGATCACTGGGAGTCTACAGGTTCTACCAATATATAATAATAGGCTGTAGCAAAAATATTTTTGGAGATATTTAAAAAAATCTTTTGAAAAACTTTAAACGCGTTTTCTGGCTAAACTAGAAGAGATAGAGCGATTTTAAGTGTTTTTTGTGATCACTGGGAGTCTACAGATTCTGCCAATATATGATAATAGGCTGTAGCAAAAATATTTTTGGAGATATTTAAAAAAATCTTTTGAAAGACTTTAAACGCGTTTTCTGGCTAAACTAGAAGAGATAGAGCGATTTTATGTGTTTTTTGTGATCACTGGGAGTCTACAGGTTCTGCCAATATATAATAATAGGCTGTAGCAAAAATATTTTTGGAGATCTTTTGAAAAACTTTAAACGCGTTTTCTGGCTAAACTAGAAGAGATAGAGCGATTTTAAGTGTTTTTTGTGATCACTGGGAGTCTACAGATTCTGCCAATATATGATAATAGGCTGTAGCAAAAATATTTTTGGAGATATTTAAAAAAATCTTTTGAAAAACTTTAAACGCGTTTTATGGCTAAACTAGAAGAGATAGAGCGATTTTAAGTGTTTTTTGTGATCACTGGGAGTCTACAGGTTCTGCCAATATATAATAATAGGCTGTAGCAAAAATATTTTTGGAGATATTTAAAAAAATCTTTTGAAAAACTTTAAACGCGTTTTCTGGCTAAACTAGAACTGATAGAGCGATTTTAAGTGTTTTTTGTGATCACTGGGAGTCTACAGATTCTGCCAATATATGATAATAGGCTGTAGCAAAAATATTTTTGGAGATATTTAAAAAAATCTTTTGAAAAACTTTAAACGCGTTTTATGGCTAAACTAGAAGAGATAGAGCGATTTTAAGTGTTTTTTGTGATCACTGGGAGGATACAGGTTCTGCCAATATATAATAATAGGCTGTAGCAAAAATATTTTTGGAGATATTTAAAAAAATCTTTTGAAAAACTTTAAACGCGTTTTCTGGCTAAACTAGAAGAGATAGAACGATTTTATGTGTTTTTTGTGATCACTGGGAGTCTACAGGTTCTACCAATATATAATAATAGGCTGTAGCAAAAATATTTTTGGAGATATTTAAAAAAATCTTTTGAAAAACTTTAAACGCGTTTTCTGGCTAAACTAGAAGAGATAGAGCGATTTTAAGTGTTTTTTGTGATCACTGGGAGTCTACAGATTCTGCCAATATATGATAATAGGCTGTAGCAAAAATATTTTTGGAGATATTTAAAAAAATCTTTTGAAAGACTTTAAACGCGTTTTCTGGCTAAACTAGAAGAGATAGAGCGATTTTATGTGTTTTTTGTGATCACTGGGAGTCTACAGGTTCTGCCAATATATAATAATAGGCTGTAGCAAAAATATTTTTGGAGATCTTTTGAAAAACTTTAAACGCGTTTTCTGGCTAAACTAGAAGAGATAGAGCGATTTTAAGTGTTTTTTGTGATCACTGGGAGTCTACAGATTCTGCCAATATATGATAATAGGCTGTAGCAAAAATATTTTTGGAGATATTTAAAAAATCTTTTGAAAAACTTTAAACGCGTTTTATGGCTAAACTAGAAGAGATAGAGCGATTTTAAGTGTTTTTTGTGATCACTGGGAGTCTACAGGTTCTGCCAATATATAATAATAGGCTGTAGCAAAAATATTTTTGGAGATATTTAAAAAAATCTTTTGAAAAACTTTAAACGCGTTTTATGGCTAAACTAGAAGAGATAGAGCGATTTTAAGTGTTTTTTGTGATCACTGGGAGTCTACAGGTTCTGCCAATATATAATAATAGGCTGTAGCAAAAATATTTTTGGAGATATTTAAAAAAATCTTTTGAAAAACTTTAAACGCGTTTTCTGGCTAAACTAGAAGAGATAGAGCAATTTTAAGTGTTTTTTGTGATCACTGGGAGTCTACAGATTCTGCCAATATATGATAATAGGCTGTAGCAAAAATATTTTTGGAGATATTTAAAAAAATCTTTTGAAAAACTTTAAACGCGTTTTATGGCTAAACTAGAAGAGATAGAGCGATTTTAAGTGTTTTTTGTGATCACTGGGAGTCTACAGGTTCTGCCAATATATAATAATAGGCTGTAGCAAAAATATTTTTGGAGATATTTAAAAAAATCTTTTGAAAAACTTTAAACGCGTTTTCTGGCTAAACTAGAAGAGATAGAGCGATTTTATGTGTTTTTTGTTATCACTGGGAGTCTACAGGTTCTACCAATATATAATAATAGGCTGTAGCAAAAATATTTTTGGAGATATTTAAAAAAATCTTTTGAAAAACTTTAAACGCGTTTTCTGGCTAAACTAGAAGAGATAGAGCGATTTTATGTGTTTTTTGTGATCACTGGGAGTCTACAGGTTCTGCCAATATATAATAATAGGCTGTAGCAAAAATATTTTTGGAGATCTTTTGAAAAACTTTAAACGCGTTTTCTGGCTAAACTAGAAGAGATAGAGCGATTTTAAGTGTTTTTTGTGATCACTGGGAGTCTACAGATTCTGCCAATATATGATAATAGGCTGTAGCAAAAATATTTTTGGAGATATTTAAAAAATCTTTTGAAAAACTTTAAACGCGTTTTATGGCTAAACTAGAAGAGATAGAGCGATTTTAAGTGTTTTTTGTGATCACTGGGAGTCTACAGGTTCTGCCAATATATAATAATAGGCTGTAGCAAAAATATTTTTGGAGATATTTAAAAAAATCTTTTGAAAAACTTTAAACGCGTTTTCTGGCTAAACTAGAAGAGATAGAGCGATTTTAAGTGTTTTTTGTGATCACTGGGAGTCTACAGATTCTGCCAATATATGATAATAGGCTGTAGCAAAAATATTTTTGGAGATATTTAAAAAAATCTTTTGAAAAACTTTAAACGCGTTTTCTGGCTAAGCTAGAAGAGATAGAGCGATTTTAAGTGTTTTTTGTGATCACTGGGAGTCTACAGATTCTGCCAATATATGATAATAGGCTGTAGCAAAAATATTTTTGGAGATATTTAAAAAAATCTTTTGAAAAACTTTAAACGCGTTTTATGGCTAAACTAGAAGAGATAGAGCGATTTTAAGTGTTTTTTGTGATCACTGGGAGTCTACAGGTTCTGCCAATATATAATAATAGGCTGTAGCAAAAATATTTTTGGAGATATTTAAAAAAATCTTTTGAAAAACTTTAAACGCGTTTTCTGGCTAAACTAGAAGAGATAGAGCGATTTTAAGTGTTTTTTGTGATCACTGGGAGTCTACAGATTCTGCCAATATATGATAATAGGCTGTAGCAAAAATATTTTTGGAGATATTTAAAAAAATCTTTTGAAAAACTTTAAACGCGTTTTATGGCTAAACTAGAAGAGATAGAGCGATTTTAAGTGTTTTTTGTGATCACTGGGAGTCTACAGGTTCTGCCAATATATAATAATAGGCTGTAGCAAAAATATTTTTGGAGATATTTAAAAAAATCTTTTGAAAAACTTTAAACGCGTTTTCTGGCTAAACTAGAAGAGATAGAGCGATTTTATGTGTTTTTTGTTATCACTGGGAGTCTACAGGTTCTACCAATATATAATAATAGGCTGTAGCAAAAATATTTTTGGAGATATTTAAAAAAATCTTTTGAAAAACTTTAAACGCGTTTTATGGCTAAACTAGAAGAGATAGAGCGATTTTAAGTGTTTTTTGTGATCACTGGGAGTCTACAGGTTCTGCCAATATATAATAATAGGCTGTAGCAAAAATATTTTTGGAGATATTTAAAAAAATCTTTTGAAAAACTTTAAACGCGTTTTCTGGCTAAACTAGAAGAGATAGAGCGATTTTAAGTGTTTTTTGTGATCACTGGGAGTATACAGGTTCTGCCAATATATAATAATAGGCTGTAGCAAAAATATTTTTGGAGATATTTAAAAAAATCTTTTGAAAAACTTTAAACGCGTTTTCTGGCTAAACTAGAAGAGATAGAGCGATTTTAAGTGTTTTTTGTGATCACTGGGAGTCTACAGATTCTGCCAATATATGATAATAGGCTGTAGCAAAAATATTTTTGGAGATATTTAAAAAAATCTTTTGAAAAACTTTAAACGCGTTTTATGGCTAAACTAGAAGAGATAGAGCGATTTTAAGTGTTTTTTGTGATCACTGGGAGTCTACAGGTTCTGCCAATATATAATAATAGGCTGTAGCAAAAATATTTTTGGAGATATTTAAAAAAATCTTTTGAAAAACTTTAAACGCGTTTTCTGGCTAAACTAGAAGAGATAGAGCGATTTTATGTGTTTTTTGTTATCACTGGGAGTCTACAGGTTCTACCAATATATAATAATAGCCTGTAGCAAAAATATTTTTGGAGATATTTAAAAAAATCTTTTGAAAAACTTTAAACGCGTTTTATGGCTAAACTAGAAGAGATAGAGCGATTTTAAGTGTTTTTTGTGATCACTGGGAGTCTACAGGTTCTGCCAATATATAATAATAGGCTGTAGCAAAAATATTTTTGGAGATATTTAAAAAAATCTTTTGAAAAACTTTAAACGCGTTTTATGGCTAAACTAGAAGAGATAGAGCGATTTTAAGTGTTTTTTGTGATCACTGGGAGTCTACAGGTTCTGCCAATATATAATAATAGGCTGTAGCAAAAATATTTTTGGAGATATTTAAAAAAATCTTTTGAAAAACTTTAAACGCGTTTTCTGGCTAAACTAGAAGAGATAGAGCGATTTTAAGTGTTTTTTGTGATCACTGGGAGTCTACAGGTTCTGCCAATATATAATAATAGGCTGTAGCAAAAATATTTTTGGAGATATTTAAAAAAATCTTTTGAAAAACTTTAAACGCGTTTTCTGGCTAAACTAGAAGAGATAGAGCGATTTTAAGTGTTTTTTGTGATCACTGGGAGTCTACAGGTTCTGCCAATATATAATAATAGGCTGTAGCAAAAATATTTTTGGAGATATTTAAAAAAATCTTTTGAAAAACTTTAAACGCGTTTTCTGGCTAAACTAGAAGAGATAGAGCGATTTTATGTGTTTTTTGTTATCACTGGGAGTCTACAGGTTCTACCAATATATAATAATAGGCTGTAGCAAAAATATTTTTGGAGATATTTAAAAAAATCTTTTGAAAAACTTTAAACGCGTTTTATGGCTAAACTAGAAGAGATAGAGCGATTTTAAGTGTTTTTTGTGATCACTGGGAGTCTACAGGTTCTGCCAATATATAATAATAGGCTGTAGCAAAAATATTTTTGGAGATATTTAAAAAAATCTTTTGAAAAACTTTAAACGCGTTTTCTGGCTAAACTAGAAGAGATAGAGCGATTTTAAGTGTTTTTTGTGATCACTGGGAGTATACAGGTTCTGCCAATATATAATAATAGGCTGTAGCAAAAATATTTTTGGAGATATTTAAAAAAATCTTTTGAAAAACTTTAAACGCGTTTTCTGGCTAAACTAGAAGAGATAGAGCGATTTTAAGTGTTTTTTGTGATCACTGGGAGTCTACAGATTCTGCCAATATATGATAATAGGCTGTAGCAAAAATATTTTTGGAGATATTTAAAAAAATCTTTTGAAAAACTTTAAACGCGTTTTATGGCTAAACTAGAAGAAATAGAGCGATTTTAAGTGTTTTTTGTGATCACTGGGAGTCTACAGGTTCTGCCAATATATAATAATAGGCTGTAGCAAAAATATTTTTGGAGATATTTAAAAAAATCTTTTGAAAAACTTTAAACGCGTTTTCTGGCTAAACTAGAAGAGATAGAGCGATTTTATGTGTTTTTTGTTATCACTGGGAGTCTACAGGTTCTACCAATATATAATAATAGCCTGTAGCAAAAATATTTTTGGAGATATTTAAAAAAATCTTTTGAAAAACTTTAAACGCGTTTTATGGCTAAACTAGAAGAGATAGAGCGATTTTAAGTGTTTTTTGTGATCACTGGGAGTCTACAGGTTCTGCCAATATATAATAATAGGCTGTAGCAAAAATATTTTTGGAGATATTTAAAAAAATCTTTTGAAAAACTTTAAACGCGTTTTATGGCTAAACTAGAAGAGATAGAGCGATTTTAAGTGTTTTTTGTGATCACTGGGAGTCTACAGGTTCTGCCAATATATAATAATAGGCTGTAGCAAAAATATTTTTGGAGATATTTAAAAAAATCTTTTGAAAAACTTTAAACGCGTTTTCTGGCTAAACTAGAAGAGATAGAGCGATTTTAAGTGTTTTTTGTGATCACTGGGAGTCTACAGATTCTGCCAATATATGATAATAGGCTGTAGCAAAAATATTTTTGGAGATCTTTAAAAAAATCTTTTGAAAAACTTTAAACGCGTTTTCTGGCTAAGCTAGAAGAGATAGAGCGATTTTAAGTGTTTTTTGTGATCACTGGGAGTATACAGATTCTGCCAATATATGATAATAGGCTGTAGCAAAAATATTTTTGGAGATATTTAAAAAAATCTTTTGAAAAACTTTAAACGCGTTTTATGGCTAAACTAGAAGAGATAGAGCGATTTTAAGTGTTTTTTGTGATCACTGGGAGTCTACAGGTTCTGCCAATATATAATAATAGGCTGTAGCAAAAATATTTTTGGAGATATTTAAAAAAATCTTTTGAAAAACTTTAAACGCGTTTTCTGGCTAAACTAGAAGAGATAGAGCGATTTTAAGTGTTTTTTGTGATCACTGGGAGTCTACAGATTCTGCCAATATATGATAATAGGCTGTAGCAAAAATATTTTTGGAGATATTTAAAAAAATCTTTTGAAAAACTTTAAACGCGTTTTCTGGCTAAACTAGAAGAGATAGAGCGATTTTAAGTGTTTTTTGTGATCACTGGGAGTCTACAGGTTCTGCCAATATATAATAATAGGCTGTAGCAAAAATATTTTTGGAGATATTTAAAAAAATCTTTTGAAAAACTTTAAACGCGTTTTCTGGCTAAACTAGAAGAGATAGAGCGATTTTATGTGTTTTTTGTTATCACTGGGAGTCTACAGGTTCTACCAATATATAATAATAGGCTGTAGCAAAAATATTTTTGGAGATATTTAAAAAAATCTTTTGAAAAACTTTAAACGCGTTTTATGGCTAAACTAGAAGAGATAGAGCGATTTTAAGTGTTTTTTGTGATCACTGGGAGTCTACAGGTTCTGCCAATATATAATAATAGGCTGTAGCAAAAATATTTTTGGAGATATTTAAAAAAATCTTTTGAAAAACTTTAAACGCGTTTTCTGGCTAAACTAGAAGAGATAGAGCGATTTTAAGTGTTTTTTGTGATCACTGGGAGTATACAGGTTCTGCCAATATATAATAATAGGCTGTAGCAAAAATATTTTTGGAGATATTTAAAAAAATCTTTTGAAAAACTTTAAACGCGTTTTCTGGCTAAACTAGAAGAGATAGAGCGATTTTAAGTGTTTTTTGTGATCACTGGGAGTCTACAGATTCTGCCAATATATGATAATAGGCTGTAGCAAAAATATTTTTGGAGATATTTAAAAAAATCTTTTGAAAAACTTTAAACGCGTTTTATGGCTAAACTAGAAGAGATAGAGCGATTTTAAGTGTTTTTTGTGATCACTGGGAGTCTACAGGTTCTGCCAATATATAATAATAGGCTGTAGCAAAAATATTTTTGGAGATATTTAAAAAAATCTTTTGAAAAACTTTAAACGCGTTTTCTGGCTAAACTAGAAGAGATAGAGCGATTTTATGTGTTTTTTGTTATCACTGGGAGTCTACAGGTTCTACCAATATATAATAATAGCCTGTAGCAAAAATATTTTTGGAGATATTTAAAAAAATCTTTTGAAAAACTTTAAACGCGTTTTATGGCTAAACTAGAAGAGATAGAGCGATTTTAAGTGTTTTTTGTGATCACTGGGAGTCTACAGGTTCTGCCAATATATAATAATAGGCTGTAGCAAAAATATTTTTGGAGATATTTAAAAAAATCTTTTGAAAAACTTTAAACGCGTTTTATGGCTAAACTAGAAGAGATAGAGCGATTTTAAGTGTTTTTTGTGATCACTGGGAGTCTACAGGTTCTGCCAATATATAATAATAGGCTGTAGCAAAAATATTTTTGGAGATATTTAAAAAAATCTTTTGAAAAACTTTAAACGCGTTTTCTGGCTAAACTAGAAGAGATAGAGCGATTTTAAGTGTTTTTTGTGATCACTGGGAGTCTACAGATTCTGCCAATATATGATAATAGGCTGTAGCAAAAATATTTTTGGAGATATTTAAAAAAATCTTTTGAAAAACTTTAAACGCGTTTTCTGGCTAAGCTAGAAGAGATAGAGCGATTTTAAGTGTTTTTTGTGATCACTGGGAGTATACAGATTCTGCCAATATATGATAATAGGCTGTAGCAAAAATATTTTTGGAGATATTTAAAAAAATCTTTTGAAAAACTTTAAACGCGTTTTATGGCTAAACTAGAAGAGATAGAGCGATTTTAAGTGTTTTTTGTGATCACTGGGAGTCTACAGGTTCTGCCAATATATAATAATAGGCTGTAGCAAAAATATTTTTGGAGATATTTAAAAAAATCTTTTGAAAAACTTTAAACGCGTTTTCTGGCTAAACTAGAAGAGATAGAGCGATTTTAAGTGTTTTTTGTGATCACTGGGAGTCTACAGATTCTGCCAATATATGATAATAGGCTGTAGCAAAAATATTTTTGGAGATATTTAAAAAAATCTTTTGAAAAACTTTAAACGCGTTTTATGGCTAAACTAGAAGAGATAGAGCGATTTTAAGTGTTTTTTGTGATCACTGGGAGTCTACAGGTTCTACCAATATATAATAATAGGCTGTAGCAAAAAAATATTTTTGGAGATATTTAAAAAAATCTTTTGAAAAACTTTAAACGCGTTTTCTGGCTAAACTAGAAGAGATAGAGCGATTTTAAGTGTTTTTTGTGATCACTGGGAGTCTACAGGTTCTGCCAATATATAATAATAGGCTGTAGCAAAAATATTTTTGGAGATATTTAAAAAAATCTTTTGAAAAACTTTAAACGCGTTTTCTGGCTAAACTAGAAGAGATAGAGCGATTTTAAGTGTTTTTTGTGATCACTGGGAGTCTACAGATTCTGCCAATATATAATAATAGGCTGTAGCAAAAATATTTTTGGAGATATTTAAAAAAATCTTTTGAAAAACTTTAAACGCGTTTTATGGCTAAACTAGAAGAGATAGAGCGATTTTATGTGTTTTTTGTTATCACTGGGAGTCTACAGGTTCTACCAATATATAATAATAGCCTGTAGCAAAAATATTTTTGGAGATATTTAAAAAAATCTTTTGAAAAACTTTAAACGCGTTTTATGGCTAAACTAGAAGAGATAGAGCGATTTTAAGTGTTTTTTGTGATCACTGGGAGTCTACAGGTTCTGCCAATATATAATAATAGGCTGTAGCAAAAATATTTTTGGAGATATTTAAAAAAATCTTTTGAAAAACTTTAAACGCGTTTTATGGCTAAACTAGAAGAGATAGAGCGATTTTAAGTGTTTTTTGTGATCACTGGGAGTCTACAGGTTCTGCCAATATATAATAATAGGCTGTAGCAAAAATATTTTTGGAGATATTTAAAAAAATCTTTTGAAAAACTTTAAACGCGTTTTCTGGCTAAACTAGAAGAGATAGAGCGATTTTAAGTGTTTTTTGTGATCACTGGGAGTCTACAGATTCTGCCAATATATGATAATAGGCTGTAGCAAAAATATTTTTGGAGATATTTAAAAAAATCTTTTGAAAAACTTTAAACGCGTTTTATGGCTAAACTAGAAGAGATAGAGCGCTTTTAAGTGTTTTTTGTGATCACTGGGAGTCTACAGGTTCTGCCAATATATAATAATAGGCTGTAGCAAAAATATTTTTGGAGATATTTAAAAAAATCTTTTGAAAAACTTTAAACGCGTTTTCTGGCTAAACTAGAAGAGATAGAGCGATTTTATGTGTTTTTTGTTATCACTGGGAGTCTACAGGTTCTACCAATATATAATAATAGGCTGTAGCAAAAATATTTTTGGAGATATTTAAAAAAATCTTTTGAAAAACTTTAAACGCGTTTTATGGCTAAACTAGAAGAGATAGAGCGATTTTAAGTGTTTTTTGTGATCACTGGGAGTCTACAGGTTCTGCCAATATATAATAATAGGCTGTAGCAAAAATATTTTTGGAGATATTTAAAAAAATCTTTTGAAAAACTTTAAACGCGTTTTTTGGCTAAACTAGAAGAGATAGAGCGATTTTAAGTGTTTTTTGTGATCACTGGGAGTATACAGGTTCTGCCAATATATAATAATAGGCTGTAGCAAAAATATTTTTGGAGATATTTAAAAAAATCTTTTGAAAAACTTTAAACGCGTTTTCTGGCTAAACTAGAAGAGATAGAGCGATTTTAAGTGTTTTTTGTGATCACTGGGAGTCTACAGATTCTGCCAATATATGATAATAGGCTGTAGCAAAAATATTTTTGGAGATATTTAAAAAAATCTTTTGAAAAACTTTAAACGCGTTTTATGGCTAAACTAGAAGAGATAGAGCGATTTTAAGTGTTTTTTGTGATCACTGGGAGTCTACAGGTTCTGCCAATATATAATAATAGGCTGTAGCAAAAATATTTTT
>NW_026578513.1:0-30499 GCF_029603195.1 Condylostylus longicornis
GTCATTTGTTGACGTAAGAGCGAAGTCAGAGGGTCGACGGAGCTCACGGTCGTTGAATTGGCGATTTGCGAGGTGTGAGGTCATTTGAGGGTTGGCGATCATGTCAGACAACAGACTATTGAATGACGCGAGTTTATACTCTCCACAGTGATGGGACTCCTGAAGGCTGCAGTTCAATGCCTGATTGGCCGCTTCAAGTATTCTTTCTACTGCTTGGTCGCATCCAACTCCTGATCTGCATCCGTACTGATCAGGGTGAAGGCAGTGGGGGGATCAGAATCTGTCAGCTGACTGAGATCTGGTACCTCGCCGTCTTGGTGTTGTTGCCAGATTTGCTGGAAGACGTTTGCCACTGCGTGTACTGCTTCTTTATGTCGGATCTCTGTTCCATCCGTCTCTTTTAAAACGAAGCTTTGTTTGATTCTTTTGGCAATCCCCAGAGCGTTTATTGTCTCCTTGAGTTCTTGTTCTGCTTTGCGTGTCCTCCTTTCGGTTTCTTGATTCCATTGCAGTGCTCCATCGACAATGATAGGATTTTCCCTCATGTAATATCTCTTTGGGTGCTTTCTTGGCTCTTCTTGGTGCCATGGACGATGTGCTTTGCCTTGAAAGTGCAGCTGGACGCGGGGTGCTGGTTGTGGTGGAGGAGGACGGGATGGCGGACACGGGAGGGAAAAAGGAGTCTTCAGACGACCGATGCCGTTTCGAGTGCGGCTGGGGGTCGCCGAACGGTTGACGACGTTTCCTGCCGGCTGAAAAGAAGATGCGAGAGGGTAATGTTGCCATGAATGTGCGCTTACCGTGTGCAACGCCGGACAGCAGGAGACAGCAGACGAGGGCGAAAGAGGGATTCATTTGTGTTGCTAAAGTTGAGTTATGCGTCGCCGTATAAACTCCTCGTCCTCGCTTGGTTGATATGTTGTCGAAGGATGAGGCTCTACCTCCAGAACTGTTTGATCAGCCCGGCATCACGTCTTCTCTTTCACTCAAGTACGGTCCATAATACACAATCCAAGGTTCTTCTCCACTTCGACAACCATGAGTTCTGGGAATTTCTTCCTGTTCAAAGAACTTCCTGCGTTATGTCCTGTGGGATTTCATTCTGATGACAATTTGTCCTCAATTGCTGGGAGATGGTGTCCAGGAAAATTCTCCGATGTTCCTTTGAAATTTTAAAATAGACGCTGTAAATGAGTTCCACGACAAATTGTTCAACCCCGATGTGCGTACTTCTGCAGCCATTTGAGCGCCAGTTGCTTCTTTCTGCTCAAATTTAAGAAGATCTTCGGCCTTGTGGCCTCTGGTGTTGCAAATTTGGTTGTTTTTTCCAAGAGACTTTCCGAGAGTTCTTTCCTTGGCCACCACGTTGAGGCTCACTCAAAGCTCTCTTCTTCACGGAACGTCGATCATGCTGACTGGGAAGTGTTCTCGTCTCTTTTAGCATAGTATGATCTAGAGTGTCTTTGCAGTTTGCATTTGCTCCCGAGGGAGACTGAGATCATTGCGTGATCTGAGAGTCCCGTTCACGTCATGTGGTTCTTGAAGTTCTTCTAACCATGAGTGGATGAACTATTAGTTCCACTCATTATGCGGTTGTTGGATGAACTTGCCCGTTGCGCGCTCCCTGCGACTTCCTGACGAGGATGCGATCCAGGGTTCTTAAAGTCCCGGAGGAATGATGTGTGGGCGTTGATGAGGAAGAAGGGTGGTAGTTGCTGGCTCTTGGAGGGCTTGTCTTGCTGATGGGGAGGATTGACCCGAATCCAGGGGATTTCCAGGCGGGACCGTGTTGGAGTATCTTCCTTTTCTGGGAGTTTTCCAAATGTCTCTCTTCTGGCATCACGACGTTCACTTCGTCTCTCTTTCCAAAGAGAGCTTGCTTGTACGCCTTTTTTGTGGATTTCGTGGGGGTTGGTTGTGCTTCTGAAGGGAGAATTTCTTCCCTTATTACCTTTTCTGGGCTTTTCTCCCGAAGCTTCTCTTGCTGCTCCCTCTGCAGCTTTATTATGTAAGCAGCCACTTCGTCGTGGACTGCGTCCGCTATCTTTGCAATCGTATTTGTTGCTAGTTTTGTTTTCGAATTCACGATTGACTGCTGGATGATCTCCAGGAGATGCGGGTCTGCTACTTGTACGTCTCTGATTACTTTGTTAATACACACGTGCGCAGTCAGAGACAATAGGTTCGCTGGTTTGATAACCTGGATTTTTGCGTTTGATAAACTCTTGGCCCCTGGGTCGGGGGGCAGTTTGGCGTTTTGAAAAATCATCCAAAAAACAAGATTAATCAATATATGCAAATCTACATACCCATCGATAGTACTTTGCTCCGTGTGAACGATCAACTGCCGTCCTCCAAGATAACAATCAAATTTTTTCAGGCAATCAATAATTGCATACGCTTGTTTATCGCGAACAGGCCACATTCGCTCTGTTGGGCTTGAAGTTCTCGAAATGAACTCCGTGGGCTGCCGAGATCCATCCCGCTCGCAATTTTGCAGAATCAGAGGCGTCTGTTTGGAGAAGGAACTCGTTGGATCCTATGAAAATGGAGGCTTTCAAACGGGGGGATTGCTTCTTTAACTGCGTGACAGTGTGTGTCTTGCCATTTGATTTGTTGAGATTTTTTGTCATTCTTGCGAATCATTTGCAACAGCAGAAACAGCGTCCACACTCACAAATGCATTCCCGGCCAATTATAAAGGCTTCTTAATATCCTCATCACGTCGCAAGGAGGGCGGGATCCAGAGTCTATTCAAGTAGTAATAGATCGTCCCATTCATTTTAGTCATGGCCTTTGGAATTTGCTTCGGTAATTCTTGAGGTTGTGTTTTGATGATTTCTTCAACTGAAAGTTCCTCTAGATCAGGTGTTAGTGGATGGGCCAACTCGGAGTCTGAAGATGAGTAGTGTGAGATATGGACGACTACATTGACTGATTCGTTTTCTGATTTCTGGATTGTCTTTGTTGATTCTTGTCTCTCCCACGCATCGGCTGAGAAAATCAGCTACAACATTGTTCTTTCCGTCGAAGTAGATGAAATTCACATTATATTCCGTCAACCGACTGCACCAATGGGCGATCTTTCCTTTCTTCTTCCATAACATCCACTGGAAATTTTGGTGGTCACACATGATGTCCACCTCACGCCCGAATGTATTGATCCTAAGTCTCCAACGGCCAAATAATGGCGCATGCTTCTTTCTCGTGTGTCAACCAATTTCGTTTCGTCTGGTTAATGACTTCTAGAGCTAAGGATTCTTCCTCTTTCTTCTCAAACGTCTTTATTCCAATCACTGCGACTTCGTGAAGGTAACTTCTGATATACAACGACTGGGTATACTTTATCCCTTTTGGAAAAGACAAAGCCATTCTCTTGGCATTGTATGTCGAAGACTATTTCACCTGTACTCATTGCTTCTGTAGTCCATCAGCTTGATTCCGCACTTCTAGCATTGTTCCCTGCTCTGCGTTCACCCGTTCTAAATTCTTGATCGGATTCAGGATCTTATTGATTCCATGTTCTGACCATGAATTCACATGTTTGAGTTTTCTCCAGGTGTTCTTGCTGTTTAAGAACGCCCTTTTGATTTGTTTCACAAGTTTTGCCAACGAGTCGGGCAGTTCATTTATCACTTGCTCTTTTTTCTTGGTTTCCGGCAATGTATTGTCTTCCATGTTCAACTTCGGCAGGAGTTGGCTTTTTCTGCCCCGGTAGTTTCGTTTCCTTCGGGGATTTCTGTTTCAGAGGAATCAGCGAGTTAAATATGGCGCTTGCCTTGTCTTTCTTCTTCCTTCAGACTTGTTCAACTTGCTTCATAACGCCTTCATCTATTGAGTTGTATCCCACGTTGATCGGTAGGGCCGTCCTGTACACTGTGGCTTCCATATCCGCCAACTCTTGTCGTCTGTGTAAAGACGAACCCGATCGCCTCTGCCATTGAGATTTCCGTTAGCACCAGGACGCCGTCGGCACTGCGGACCATGAGGGAGGTCACTCCGACAGGTTGAAAGGCCAGATCCGAGGGTAAGTGGAATACCATCCTTACGAAGGTTTCGCAAGTGTTGACAGTAACCCCTACTTCGTACCGGCATTTCCCGTGATCAAACGAACCGCTGGAGTGCAGACCCCTTGGGTCAAGCATCAACTCTCGCCAATTCATGGCAACTTGGACAACACAAATTGCCCAGCCATTCCACACAGGACGCAGCCAAGCCGACCTGACAACCCATTCATTATGATTGGAAGCCAGGAGCTGTGCTTTTCCTCTATCCATTTCTTTCGTGAGTGATAGGGAGGAGTCAAGGACTTTCTCAGGAATTTGACTTGCTCTGCCTGGGTCTTCGTTACCCAGCCATTTAGCAAAAAATTGCAAAAGTTTGTTGCATCCTGAGACGGACCGTTAGTGTCATCTGCAATGTCAGCCCTCCACAAGAAGAGGAAAAGATTCTACGACGATTTCCAAGGCGTCGAGTCCGAGCCTTGAGATATCAGTTACCCCGAGTGGACTGGGGAAAACTGAACCGCTTGACAAGCTGAAGGAAGTGGGGATACAGAAAATGGGATAAATGATTCTGCAACTAATCCGGAGGTCGAGCACAACAGCACCGACTCCGTCGACAACTCCTCCAACAGTTCCGTTAACATCGACAAATCAAGTCAAGATATCATTATTCAACCTACCGTTGAAATTATCCAGGGGTAGGTTGAAATTATCCAGGGGTAGGTTGAAATTATCCAGGAGGAAGATCGGGTCAACAAAAGAACTTAGCCTACGATTTTCGCGTTTAAATTGCTGGAAGGGGTCTGGGTTGATTGAATCGGCGTGGAGCTTGATTGAAGTTGAAGCCACTGTTGTTAGTGTAGTTTGGTTCATGCGTTTGCATTGACATTGCTGAGGGGGAAGACCTGTCTCGAGAAGTAGCTCAAGATGAGCGTAGAATGCAGTATTGGAGCGAAAAAAGTTTGCCAAAAATCCATCAAGCTGCAAATGGCCATAAGAAGAGCAACCTGACAAATCACCGAGATCAAGTAGCAGCAATGTCACAGAAGCCATCAGTAGACACCGTCTGCACTCGTTTATCCAAGTCTTCAGTCGGCCATGAAGGTGGCTCCTCGTTAAAATCATCCTTCACTGAGCAAAGCTGTTGGACAAAACGCTTTGAATTTCTTGTACATTACTCCAGGTTTCATCCACAAATCTTCAACTAGATGACTCTCTGGAATATCTTCGACCACTGCCCAGACACCCGCAACAGCTTGGCATAGACTGTAAATCGCAGGAATGCTTGTCTGAGGATAGCAGCCATCTCTGGTATCAAGTCAAACTTCCTTGGTCTTTCAGTCTTGATCTCCGGCATGATGTACCACATCGTTGCGCCACACATCCACACCTCCAATAGAGAATAAGGAAGAAGACCTTTAATTTTTTCTGGAAGATCCTTTAAATCGGCGATTGATGCTCTACCGATTGCTTGAATGGACGGACATGTAATCTTTATTATTAAATCACCATCATGGGAGCGTCGAAATTGATCATCATCGGAACATTGAAATTCAAACGTCTTTTTAAATCTCACTCGGCCTCGTAGATCTTCCAATCTCGACACTCTCCAGAGAAAGTACAGCAACACACTTGTATACGGAGAAGAGTACGGAGAGATCGAGAGCATCGATTGTTTGAAGGAATGACAGCTACCATGTGTGGGGGCGGTTGTCATCTACATAAGAAGTCGTGGTACTACCAGGACGTTGCTGTTGAATTCTGCGATGAATTGACGCTGAATCCTACAATTGTCTCCCTCCAAAACTGGAACAGCGCCAGCCTCTCATTCATGATCAATGACAATCACACTCCTCACTCGAAAGCTGCACATAATGAATGTGAAAGGGATTAGTGGATCACACTGTAATATCCCATTAGTTAGATCAATTATCGGACTACTCTTCTCACTTGACGACGTTTGTGTACCCCTGATGCTTCAGCTGGAAATACACGCAAACTTTCTCGACATGGAAATAGCCTTTCCCTTTCTTGTATTCTGAGGCACGCTTTCCTATGGTTGGCTAATGCCGATCCCCTGGTGAAAATCCGTTGACAGATATTGCAAATAAATTCTTGCATAATTTCATTCACACTCTCCATACGCGTTTTGCGTTATCCACTCTTAATCCTGCACTGACATGTATTTTTTTGAAAACTTATATATCAATACAGCAGAGCAGGTAGATGAAAACCTGGTGTTGGTGGCTTCAGACTTTATTTCACCAATCACTCCAGGAATGCGATGCCGTTTACCCACTCCACGTTCAATTTTAGTGTTGTCCATGTATTGAAAAAACATCTGATGAATTCCGCTTCGAGAAACAACTGATCAATCCCCAACTGAACAAGGGGTTCTCCAAAACAAGCCACGTCCGTTCGCAATTCGACAAATTCGTTAAATTAAGTAAAACGCCTGGTCCTTGACTTCTGGAGCAGAAGATCCCTTCGGATTGTCGTATTCCTCGGGAAATCTAGTGTAGGGTAGCAAACTGATTCCGTGTCGGACGAACGCCATTGACCGAGTGATTAATTGTGTAGTATAGAACGCTCTCTCCTTTACTTCGTGTTGCACAAGAAGTTCGCAATGTGAGGAATCAGATCTGGAGTTCCACAATTCACCCGCGTCCATATTGGGGTTGGCCGAAGGAATAGGACCTAAATAGCTTGTCCCTCCTCTTCTCCTTTGGGGCTGGTCAAAAGAGTCGCCAGATATGGTTCGTTCAAGCTGTTCGGTTTGTTCTTTGTTCATTCCATTGAGGTCTTCTGCTCTGTTTCCGTCAGATCCTCTTTCTTGCTGTCTTCTACGCGGACGTTGTAGAAGCCCCACGATAAATCCATCTTTGCCTTGTACGTGAAGGTCAAGAGCCAGTGCACCGTTCCGAAACAATCTGTGGAGTCGCAAGGAATGATTTTGGTTGAAATGTGGAGATCCGTGAAAGCTCCAACAATTTGCGATACCGGGTTGTCTTTTCGTGGAACAAGGTAATGTTTAGTGAAACATTTGACGTCCCGCTTTACACAACGTTCGAGAGTGCCATCTTGTTGTGCCGTTGAGAGTTGTAGACGTTGATCCAAAGGCGTTGGAATGTGAAATTTCCGGCGTGGGTTGAGAATCCAAAATGTTGTTGTTGAGATGTTGATGAGGCAAAGTGCCAAAACATTTTGACAAGATCGATTTTAAATTTGAAACGAAATTTGGATAGTTCTGTTGTGATTTCGGTTGTAAACTTGATTGGTAGCACTAAACGTGTTGTGGTGATGGTGAGCGACTGAGCGAAAGAGGTTTGGCATTTTTCTTCTGGTCGTTGTTTTTCTTCAGTTCGTTGAGTCCAAATTGCAGCGTTTTGAATTTTCCCTTACATTTGCACTTGGATTTGACGTAGGTAGTGTTTGGTGGCTCAAGTAGCTTGCTGTTCAACTTTTTCGATTGTATTCATGCCTTTGCTGCTTGGATCGCTTCTTTCATCGTCTAGAGGATTACTGGGTCCATCTCTTCGACAATCTTTTCCACCTCCATTTCCATACTTCTCAATCTCAGAAGTTCCTTCTCCAAACCCTATTGCTGGTAGAGAAATGTCGACAGACAAGTGACCGTGGTTTGCTCCCTCCCGATAGGGCTAGTCCTCCACCCCTCTTGTGTATGCAGTCACCGACATGAGTTGATGTGCTGTTCAGCTTGTCTTGTTTGAGCGAGTGCTTTAGTGAAAATGTTCACTTGAGTTGATCTGGCTCGTGATTGTCGGTGAGAACCTTCGTAATAGGCTTCTTTTTCTTCGTCACTTTTACAGTCATGCGGGACGTAGCATCCCAAGACCTTGTATCCTTTCTCTGATGCAAACTGAATGGTCTCGGCTTCGAGAAACTTGAGGTTCGTCACTGGCTCGAGGCTGATCAGTCCGATTCCATGATTTTTGTCTCCTCTGCTTTCTACCATGACCTTTGCTGTTCTATGCTGAAGTTCATTTTTACTTCGAGAATCCACTGCTGGATTGCTGCTTCCAAATCTCGAACCGATGAAAAATTGGAAGAATTGCCCTCGAGCGCAACTGATGCAAGCGGGTTCGCTCTCGATGATGAAGACACTCTTCAACAAATCGAAACGTTGCTCTCTTGTTTCCGTAACCACTAGGTATGCGATACTTTTATTGATCATCCTGTTAACAAGTTGGTCGACCTTCTGCAATAGTCCACGTTTAATGGAGCTACTTTTTGTTGGCCATGTAGAAGTCGGGTGTTTTGAAGTGTTTTTTTCAAAATTGTAGTTCGCGAGGCAGATATTGACTCTTCAGGCGAAACAAATAAGAGAAAAAAGACAAGGGGACGCGTTCCAGTAGGACTTGCTCATTCTCTCCAACTGCTGGACTGTCAGTGGAGTGGGGTGCTCCCATACTCTGTTGTATGGAGATGGCTGATTCTGTTGTTCAGTTTTGCTGCTGCCATCATGACCTGCTGCAGGTGATCTGTCGTTGTGATCAGCTCTAAAACGTTTCGTAGTGGGTGACGGAGCTCCAGGATGGATTTCTCCGGAGCTCCGTTTTCTTTTAGCTGCTGTAGTGTACGTCTAACTTCATCTTTCTCTTCAATTCAACATGGCAACGATATTATACGGGAAAAGAACATTCCTCTGCAATTTCCCACTCGAACCCTCACAATAATCATTTGGAATTTGATATGGTGCAATGACCAGTTTGTCTTTCTTGGTGACAACAATGTCAACTTTGCCCAATAGGCGGCCCCCAGGCTCCTGCATGGAACCGCTCCGCTGTTCCGGAATAGGAGCAATCAATTCGACTCGGCATGTTGGTAGGTTGTTGTCAACCGAACTATCTACTTCATCTCCACACCTTGTAACTGACTTGTTGTGGGTCCGGCGTATCGATGATACTGGGCTTAGTGGAGATCCTTGCTTGGTTCCGGTCTGTAGTGGCGTCTTCAGCGTGAATGGGCGCCTTTGTCTATATCTTTGATGATGTCCAGGAAGTGCTGGGGGACCCCGCTCTCTCTCAACCTAGCGAGGAAACAAAGAAGGTAGTTTGACAATGGAAACTCGTAAGCAAGGTAGTGATCTTTCACCGAATCGACCAATCTTTCATGTAGCTATTATCAAGAGACATCTCATGGGTGGTAGGTAGTTGATGGTGTTGTTAAAACCCGTTAAGGACTACAACCGATGAGTTACATTCTAGCCCTTTCGTGAGGTTGGCAGATTCTTTAACTGACCCTTTAAAGAATTGCAGGAGGAAATCAGCCACGACGTTCTTCTTTCCATCGAAGTAGATTATATTCACATTGTATTCGGTGACTCAGCTACACAGTCGAGCGATTTTTCCTTTCTTTTTCCCCATCATCCACTGTAAAAAATGATGGTAGGAAATGCGCTAGGATGCCAATGTACGGGAAATTCCACTTCGAGGAACGCAGCTTGAATTCTTAAGAAGACAAATTTATTGAGATGGGGAATATCAGCGCGACGCCTCTTTAATTTTTCATCAGCATCCCGATCATAAGGAAAACAAAGACACTGTAATTGTGGAAATGAATCCATGTTCACTCGTCACGTCTGTCGGCATGAATTCTTTCTGCGTTCTTGAGATTTTCTTATTCTTGATGGCCCATTTCGTCAGTCTATTGGCCAGGATTGCGGGGTAGATTCTGTAGATGGCGTTTGAGAGTGAGATCGGTCTGTTTGGCTGGTTCGTCTTTGAATTTTCTTGAAGCCATCTTCTTGAAAATCCATCACACTTCCTGTGATCTTTTCAAAAGTTGCCTTGTCCTGGCAACTTCTTTTAGCATGTTGACCACATTACCAGATAACTTTCCACTCCCTGTCAGGACTTTGCACTCAATCAGACATTTGATTCTTTCTTCATTTGGAACTACATTAGATTGGCAAGCTGCCATCCAATACACTTGAGAGTCTTTTATGGAGGCACTCCTTTCTTGTACATCAATCGAGTGTTTCAACGTTTCTGGGATTCTTTGGAACTTCGAGCAGGTGTGGATGATGGCTAGGAGGGTGGGGTGGAATTGCGGCGTCTTTTTGTAGATACGGTATTCCATCCGGTTCTGGGCATGAGTTCATCGGAAGCGATCTCAGCTTGCTCTCGATTCGTGATTGGCTCTGTTAGCATGTCGTCGTCAGTTGTGGGGGTCTCATTCTGGATCAGGTCGAGGATTTTGTTGGCACTTGGGCAGGTAAGGTCTAGTTCCTTGGGTTTCTGACATTCTAGGAAGTACTTTGTGAGCTTTGGTAAGGGAATTTCGCATTCCACTTGTTCCGTGTTCTCTAGAATGCTTCGGATGCACGTTTTTTCGTTTTGTTGGAATAGCGCTTGGAGTCGTTGGGCTTTGCGTTTTCGTTGAAGGGCTTCTATCTTCCGTTTCTTGGATCTGACTTGTCTTTCTGGCGGTCTGTTGTCAATATTAGCCACGTGTTCTAATATTGCCGTCCCTGCTGATTTCAATCATTAGAAGCTTTCTGACGTGAAGTTATACTCTCCATAGTGATTGGATTGTTGTGTACCTTCATTGATTGTTACCTCGTTGGTGGTTCTTCGTTTCTTGTGGCTCCATAGGGTGATCGGACAGATTTTCTCATGATGTGGCTGAAGATAGGGCGAATGAGGTCGGTTGACGAGTTTGGCTGGGAGGCGCTTCGTTTCGAGTGTTTTCTGTATTGGTTCTGGTTTCTTCGCGGTGTGTGGTTGTGGGTAGTAGACATCTGTTCTGTGCATATTCGTGTGGAAGCTGAGTTGTGTTTCTCTCGTGTTGTCTGTCTGTTCTTGTTGGTGGTTGTTGCTTCTTCTTATGAATCCGTTCTCTATGAGATTTGCTAATCGCTGGTCACCATCTTTCTCAATTTCAATAAATGATTTGAATTTTTTTAGTAAGGTTGATGCTTTCAATGCTGTTGGCCGTGACACCAACCTCATATGGACAATGGCCTTGTTGGATGGCCAATACCATCTGGTGGTGGCAGTTGGCGGTGACCCTCATCCGCTTCGTCGTGGTGGTATGTATCGGGTTGCTGTCTGGTCTTCGGTTGGTGGTGGGGTAAACGGGTTGGCTTCGATGGCAAAGTCTGTAAAGTGTAGTGGGGATTCGGCATATGGCCTTTTTCTGGGGACTGGCGTATGGGTCGAGTCGGTGAATCTCTGTTGCTTTTTCTTCTACGTCTTCAGGGAGCGGTCGGGCGTCGTCTGTCCAGAGGGGGCATAGTTTGACGTTCTCAGCGAACTCTGCTGTGGTGAGGTTCGTTGGGACACCACACTTGCAGTCTCCTCAGTCGAATCGGCTCTCATACTGGGCGGTGGTTGGGTCGTTATTGATGTTTCCTAGAACGGGTTCTGATGATGTAATCTCTCTGTCATGTTTGGTAGAGGGACGTGTCTGCGGGGGGGTCAACTTTTGCGTTGCTCAAACCTTTAATTTGCTTGAAGTTTCCTACCACTTTCGGTCTTTCGTCTGGGTGATCGGATCTTCTGACTACCATGTGGTCGGTGAATAGATCTACATCTTCTTCGTGAACTTCTGTAATGTTTCCTCGTTGCAGTTGAGTGATTAACCAGCTGTGTCAGGGGAACATTTCCGTCCCAAACTCTCATAGGGTGACCTCCAGGTGTTCTGTTGTGGTAATCACCTCTAAACGCTTCTTAGAGGATGACGGAGCTCGGATGGATTTGGGAGGCGTTCCGTTTTGGTAAACCTTCGGTCTCCACTCAGACTTCCTTTGGATCGGGAGTGCTCACAAAAGGAGGAGATGGTGATTTGTCGTGGTCCTCTCAGACATTTTTGATTGTCCCAGACCTTAGCATAAGGCGACGGCTCTTGAATCCTGTCGTTCAATCGATACGCATGACCAGTTGAAGGTGTTCTTGCGTTGTAATGACTTCCAGAACGTTCTTTAGCGGATGTATCAGCTCTAGAATCGATCTTTGAGGAGCGCCATTCTCGTACAGTTTCTGACGCCATTGTTTGTACGTGATTTGTTTGTACGTGATTTGTTTGTACGTGATGTGCAGGGGGCTTGGGTGCACGGAAGAAGGCCTGTTTGCAGCGCGTGGAACCGAACGCAGGCTTCCTTCATTTCGGCTGCTGAGACAAGCTCGTCTTTCTTCCCTATCACAGCCTCCTTGTAACTTCTTACTTTGTGGAGGGAATTTTTGTGGTGCTTTTCGTTCTCGTTGCGGGTTTCAGTGCTTGTTAACATGCAGAGCTCCATCTGCTCCACATACTCTATGACGGTCGCTACGAGATTGTAGCGTGCTCTCCGCTAACCGTGATGTTGCCCCGGTCTTCAGGGCTTTCAAGATCGCCTCCTGAAGCGCGAGGTTCGCCTTCTGCCTTTCTACTTCCATACTCTCGATCTCTAATGGTTGGCTAGGAACTTGATCACAAACTCTCGTGGGGCTAGGTGTAACACAAATACTCGATAACTACAGAATTGTGGTTGACGAACTACGATTACAAACGCTGTGCACAAACACTGCGGAACAGAGATCGCACGTAACGCTTAAGCGGAGAAGTACAAGACACAGTAGCAATAGGATGACCACTTCGACGCCTGGCACAGAACCTTCCATGCAAATTTTTCTGAGACCAGGACCAGCCTATTCGTTAGAAATGCTTTGAATTCAAATCTCCAACGAAATTATTGACTCCATAGAAGGGTTTTAGCGTTTTCAGTTTCTCCTCAGCTCCCAGCTGATATAACAACACTCATCAAACAACCCAAATGGTTCTCATTTGTTGTAACTAATAATAATGATTGCTACTTCCAACTGGGAGAATCATGAAGTAAGATGGCCCTGTTGCCTGAAATGCACGTGCCCCAATGTTCGACTCTGGATTAAATGAAGTTGAAGCTTTTTATTCTCTTCGCCAATTCTAGAGTTATTCTTACACGCCTTGTCGAATTAGCGCGTGTGTCTTCTTTGTTCTAGAAAATTGAACGTTGAAATAATGAATACGGATTCCCATAGGAAGTCCTCACTCTCTGAACTTTATCACGTTCAAGAACAAGCTGCTTGAGTTACTAAGTTGAGACCTCGCTGTTTATCAACTCGAAAATGTGACAGTGTAGAAATCGATGTGAAACGAATTTTCCGAAAGATCTTCTGTCGCACTTTCTTTGATAAGAACAGGAACTGGCCCAAGCTTGAAATGATTGATGGTCTCTGAAAACTTCATTCCTTTAAGAAATGGAGCAACCCAGAAATTGATGTATTAGCACTCAACTCTTGGATTCAATCAAGCAGAATTTATCCTTTGATCACTGTAGCCTTTGGTTGTACATGGTCGAAAGTGGCTCGCTGCCTTTAATTCAAAGTCGAAAGAGCGATCGTAGCTTTTTGCCACGAAAGGGAGAAAGTTTCACTGATGGTTTGTCTTTTCGACGTAATCGCCATTTCTACTTTTCTTTTCTGTTTGTTCAACTTCAGCTATTTCGAAGCTATCAATTGGAAGAGTACTGCAACGTCTTGAGCCTAAAGCAACCCAATGGTCCATGTCTTGGATGAGTTTGTCGCAGACGATAGATTGCCCTTCGGATTCATCAATGCTTCGGTAATTTGACAGAACTTTGTGATGAATTCGGTCATTTCAGTCCAAGTCTCATGAAGATTTTCTCATTCGTGGACGACATCATAGGGGGAGTAACAAGTCGACTGCGCTAATTGTTCCAAGCTACTTTACGTCGAAATCAACGCAACTGTCATCAGCAACTCCTCCCCTTCGAATTCATCCAGACGGTTACCACTTCATAGCCGAAAATCAAAAGGAACGTTCAGAGAATTCGACGTCTTTTACATCAAGAGCCTGACTCAGGACAAATCAGTGTGGGAGTCCACGGAGAAGGTGACTGCTCGAACAACAGCAATCCCCAATGGTATGCAGATCAACCATGCACACAATTCCAACCTATAACCATAGAACTGATCATCCTCCTGAAACTCCTAAACACAATCATTCTCAATTGAACACGACACAACGGAGAACAACAATCGCACAAGCACCAGTTTGGATGCAGAATGAACATCAGAAGCCAAAAAGTAATTGAATCAATCCAGTCCAATCAACACAATGATGACCATGAATACGTGCTGGTGAGCACAAAGTGTCAGGCACGAGAAGCAAGTGGAGAAACTTAGAGACACAATAGCCTCACGAATCATCCAGAGACAATATGAACAATTGCAAACACAGATACATCTAAATGATGCTTTGTTCGTGGCCCATGGTCCTCTCGACTACATTCAAGTCGGCTATCTCCATCGAAGCTGTGGTGCTCTCCGTGGATGGGGTGTCAGATTCTTGCATGGAATGTCAGATTTTAAGATATCTAAGGTCGGAGCTGCAGCCAAGATGACTCTGGGGTACCTAGCGTACTCATTTATGGTCCCGATAGAGTCTAACTTCGCGCAAATTTCGACGCGCGAGCAGCAAAGAGAAGTCAATGGATGCAACTGTTCAATGGAATACTACGGGGCGACCCTATCACTCCATTGATCTCTGATCTTTGTCATTGCCAGACCGCAAATTCACCGAGAAATAGAAAGGCAATGTCCCACAGTCATGGAAGACAGAGATTGTCGAATATGGGAAGACAAAATCATTGTGCTCGCCCTAAAGGAGTAACGAGTTGAAGCCTTGGCTTACAAATCAGAGCTGGGGTGATTCAAACTGTAGTGGGGAAGAATTTGGATTATTTCCCAACTACTTTCATGATATTATCAAAAAGCGAACTATTCTGTCAAATACGTAAGATTGTATCCAAAATCAATTCTTCTTGAAATTTTGCATCGGCAGGCATCGACTTGGCAGTTTGGAACCAATGCTCCCGCGACTCCCTTGTACAGCCCATTCTAGAGGATCTGGGACTTCTCTTTGGGTTTTCTGACCCCGTTTATGGACATGCCCACATGATTGTCGCATCATTGCAAGACTCACGATGGACAGACCCAATGCAGATGGCACTTCTTCAGACGCTGGAATTCGTGGACAGGCCATGTGACAAGGTCTCCGACAAAAAGAGTGGACAATTCCAACTTCAGCTGTTTTGTTGTATGATTGTTGGAGTGTTCCTCCAAGGTCGAATACTAGGGCAGGGAGACAACCAAAATGTAAAGTCGAATACCGGCTGAGAGGTAAATTCGATATCCCCCAGCGTTTCACAATACAGTTCGCGAAGAGGCCGATGAACCAAATTCTAATACTAGGACAAGGAGACAATCAAGATGTAAGGTCGAATACTAGGGCAAGGCGACAACCAAAACATTTTGATCAAGGTCTGGCCACCGCCGAACAACAACAGGCCGATCAGACTCTATTGGTGATTTTCTGGACTTCATCCTCAGAAATTGGAAGATGCAGGTCATTATTTGAGAATCAATGAATGCTGGCGAGCGAGACATCATTTCATTTACAACAAGCAAGTATTACACCAAAAACTATCAAGTGTCAAAGTCAGAAGGCGATGAGGGTCACAGCATTCAATAATGCAAAAACGCCCTGTCTTGAAAATGATATCTGTCTCCAGTTCTGTAGAAGAAGGGGTGGGAGTTGACTCATCCTGGATTCCATGTTACCTGGTTGAGTCGTTACACATACTGCTTCATCTGAATGTCTTCAATCATGTGGAATAATGAGTCAATGACGGCAGTTCTACCAGTCTCAAGATCATGAAAGCCTCCAATTCTGGTGCCTATTACTCTGGTGTAGAGCGGAGACCACGATGAGCTCAACCAATTTCTGAGCCTTGCCAATTACCAGTGTATGAGGGGTCATCCGCTCTCCAGTGGCATTTCTGATGAATTCTTCTTAACAAGCGCTAAAGCAAGAGAGATTAGCAGAATGTCCGCCGTCAAGAAAGATCCTGAACGGGTTTGTGAAACGCATTCCTGAAGAAGAAGCAAGAGAACCACGACTGACGTTTACGACGAACTGGAGGGGTCCTCTAACGAGAGAATTTCATCTAAAGATGCGCCTAACTCGTTACAAGCGCTACGCACACTTGACGACGTGGTACAAGACCCGTTCGGTATCCCCACCCCAAGACCACAGCCGTTTCTGTCTTCTAATCGGAAAGAAATTACCAGTTTCATTCGCCAAGTTGCGAGGCAACTGATTTTTTCTGGGGTCGGATTACCGCTAGCGTTCAGAGAGTTGAGAGACGAAACAATCGCGCAGAGTGAGTCAAGCGACTTCTAGTGCCATTCCATCATACTTCCGCCGCCTGCTCCTGAGTTCGTCAAAACAAGCCACAAAAACGGTCGAGTTTTCCAAAGATGGGAAAACAAGTTTCCGGGTCGACTTGGACAAAATTTCTCCTATTTCGAAGGATAATTTAAAATCAAGTGCGACATGCCCCCCTCAAACCTCCCAGACAAAGCTCCCAAAGCAAAAGAAACCCACAGAAAGAGAGGTCAGCACCAGGACTCAGTACGTCAAAAGACACAATCAGACTCTGGACGTCTGCCAAGTTTGCGGGATACAGCTGATGAAGTAGCGCTCCAACGAACACACCTGCAAGGTCCCCTTGTACTGAGTGGACAACGAGTGTCAAAAGTGCGCAAGATGGTATGTAATGAAGAATCTTCTACATCGAAGACCGTCTAGAGGAATTCTGCAAAGTAGTTCTCTGCTTAAGGAGCGTCCCAGTCTGTCTCTGCCCCGAAGTTCTGCGTCTAAATTCTTCATGCGAGGTACCAGCCATTGTTCCAACTGCGAAAACGGAAAGGGCAATGCCTTTTGTCACGACCAAGCCGAAACGATCGTTGCTCTCCCACCTTGCGCCAAACAGTTGGTGGTCGTTATTCTTATTATTGTTATGGACATGTTTGGCCGTTTACCATGTTACTGTCAAATTATTCAGGCCATCCCCATGGAGTTGGCCATCACTTTCACCATTATGGGAATAATCCCACAACATGCAGAGGTCATCGTGGGACTACCCATCGGAGGATTGTGCGTCGCTTTCAATCTGCGGAGCTCTACCAACGTCGTGGAACTCAAGATGTTGACGGACCACAAAGAAAGAGAGAAAAAGATTGGGCTAGCAGTTTTACCGAAAAATAGGGGTAAAGTTCAAGGGGTCATAACTTGTCAACCAAATATCAGAATCAGCTCAATCCGTCGTTGTTATTCCGTTTTTGAAGGTTTCGACAAGGTTGCATCACTTGCCATGTTTGCCCAACTTGCAATATCTGACGAAAATGAATTCGATTTTAAAAGTCTTCTGCTTCACCGAAATGAATTCGATTTTAAAAGTCTTCTGCTTCACCGATTCAAGGAGACTGATCTTGCAGACTACTTTATTTGGATTGGTTCTGCGCTTTTCTTCGAGGGATTCGATAAGGTCGATCAGCGTCTTTCTTAATCTATTTGCGTTCTTGACGGCAGACTCGGCCTGTCCGTTAGCTTGTGGATTATAGTGGGCTGGAAACTTCCGGGTCACTCCCCAGACATTCAGAAAACGGAGTTTGGGTGAATGAAGAGAAATCAGTTCGAGATCCAGGAGCAGAACTAGAGATGCTAGGGTTCATTGTAGGAGAGAAAGTGCATCTTCGACCAGCGAGAAGAAGGAAGTTGATGACTTGGCTCGATTCAGCAATCAATTCTGAAGCAAATTAAAGGTTCGAAGAACACGAAAGTTGACCAACTCCTTCCTCTGCCCACTCCTCCGACAACAGGGACGAGAACGCGTCTTCTTGTGGGCAGTGTTCTCCCCTGCTCCCAAAGCGTGGCAGGAGGTCCGGAAGGCCATTATCTTCGCGGGGATTGGTGGCTTAGTGGTTTATACATGCGTTGTAGAATGGTATAGGGTGGCCTGGATCCGCACCCTGATCGTGATAGAGCAGCTCATGGGTCTTTTGAATGAACGTTGGAGCACTGCCCCTTCGAGCGACCTCGCTAGCCTGAATCCGGTGGTTTTAATGGTGTTAACGTGCATTGTTCATTTGGCGTTGCTCCTAGTACACCGCAATTACACTTCGGTAACTCTTGGTACGTGGAACTTACCAATTGAGGAACCCGGATGGACATTTCGACACCACTCCGGCATGGATTCTCCGAGTTGACGACCAGAGCGGTCATCCACGAAGACCACCCAAAGATTACCTGACTTCCTTGTTCCCTTCGTCCTTGTCCGCCCTCAGTATCAAGCCACTACATCCACCCCCAGATTGTCCCCTTCCAGACTCCTTAGTACAAGAAGCCAGAAGGAATCGAAACCAGAATACCACCTTTCCTTCCCCTTCTAGTTTGACCATGAAAGTGACCAACAACACCGGCACGAGCACCGAGGAGCAACAGTCCAAAGACAATGCGCAAGACCCGTCACCTTCGGCTGCCGTCCATTCCATATCTCGTCTGTAACTCCAGCCAACGTTCGACAACGACGACAAACCTATATGATCAGACACACCAACATCACTTTGCCCTGATAGCCAGAGAAGTTTACCTAGAGAAAAAGCCCCAAAGACAATCCGTTGCACAAATGCCAACAGATTCAACCTCATTCCATACAACAATTCAACGACCTGTATGTACACATCCTTGTTTGAATTGAAACACCTTCGAGGTGCGTGGAACCCTTCTACTTGGAAGTGGAGTGCCAGACCTGCAAAAGGCTCTACGCAAGGAAGAAATTCATCGACCACAAATGTAGTCAAGTCCGAAGAGGAAGACAAGGTTCAGAACATCACGTAACCCATCAGCGCCAAAGGCATCCCAATTACCGTTAGCAACCGCCTCGGACATAGTTGCCCAGGCGATCATTGATCTGTCTAAAAGTGACAACGAATAGCGGTTAGTCTCTTTATGGGGTCGAAAATTCGAAATTAGTAAAATTTCGTTTTCCTGCATGATGAGTGATCCGGAGGATACTGCCTTGGACGCTTGGCCAAGATCCTGCTGTTAAGCTGCCAAATCTTTCTCTTGTCAACCCCTCATCACCAGTCGCTCGGAGACGCGCCGTCGAGGGGCTCTCGTCCTTTCCCCAGTTTCATCCGCACCACCAAGAAAATGGTATGTTCACATTTGCACCTGGAATAACAACGAAATGTTCTTTTGCACGGCGGTTATGCCTGGCACGCCGTCTCGGATGATACCACCAACCTGCCCACGTAGCGTGTGATCCTTCAACAAGTTCACAACAACCTGCACCAGCTGGTTTGATCTAGATAAGTAAATAAAAGCTCTAGGATTACTCAAGTTGACTGTGGACGATGAAAGATGAAGACCCTCAACGACGTCTGCGCGTTCTGCCACCAACGTGAGGAAACCTCACTACGTGTATGTGTCTTCGGCACAGTGGCAACTCTTACCCTTGAGTGTTCTTCTTTGAGAATTCGGCACGGGAAAGACTAAGAAAAATCCATGGACAGGTTGACGCTCCCGAAGAATTACTAGACATGACACCTTCTCAAGCCTTCGCGTGGATCCAAGAGTGGAAAGATGGAATTTGGAAGGACCACCTGAAGAATAAGAATATCCAGCTAGAAACGTGTCCCGATTGCGGGACCCATACAAAGTAGCATATAAGAAGAACTCCAACCGAAGCCGGCATGACAGTTCTGAAGATGGAGTTACCCGAAAAGCAAATCAAAGAGGTCCAACTCACCGGCTAGTCGAGGGAGAAAAGCCACCAGTAACAGCGGAAGTTACGAATTTAGGTTTGGAAGAATTTCCAATTCGGTGAGAAATAATATCCGTCCACACACTTACCATCTCTCCCATGATATTCTAATTGCGACGCGCAGTTTCATAATTATTGTCTTTTACGTTGTCACGTGATCAGTGAATCGGGGAATCTCGAAAAGAAAAAGAATCGACTTGATAAAAATCGCCCTAAGGGTAGACAGTATCAAACCAAAGTAATAATTAATTATTTTACTTTGAGGGGGTTACTCCAACATGCCGGGAATTATTTCCTGGCCAAATGGATCGCTCAACACCAAATCGCTCAACACCAAATCGCTCAACAGACCATGCCGCGCTCGACATGTTCCCTACCCAGCACTATGCCAAACGCCTAGAGGAACTCGTTATCAAAGGAGCGAGGCAGGATAGTGTCTTGGACGCCCGCGAGTGGATCCAGTCCCATGTCAACCTTCTTGTCCGCCTGTTCCACCGGCCAACGCCAATATGGCTTAGGACGCGGGTGAATTGAGAACCTCTCTCCTCCAGATCTGATTCCTCACATTTCGAACTTCTTGAGCAACACGAGCAAAGGGACAACAACTGAAGACCTATCTGATCCAAGCGTTTCCAACAATCACATACCTCCAAATTCGTTTTCAAAACAAAACGAGATGAAAATGGAAAACCTACTCGCAACAAAACTCGTTTAGGGGAATCCACCAGCCGAATCGGAATCAGTAAAAAAATAGAATTCAGCCTGAAGGGCTCGGGAATCACCCTAAAACTCACTGGAGAGCAAATCAAGAGAATGGCTTTGCCTTATTCAAAAGAAATAAAGTACACCCCATCATTATAACGCTAGAGAAGAAAGGCGAGGAATCCCTCGCATTAGAAGTTAATAAAGTTCCATGGGGTTCAAATAAGATGTAGAGGCTTTCATGGCGGGCTTTGCTCATTTTGCCTGCTCATCTTGGGCAACACAAATGGTGAGATTAATTACAGGGATTCTTACAGCTGATTCTCTATGTCTACCGTTCTGTCCTTCACACTACGACGAATGAATCCCCCGCTTTCCTTACATATGGATTTGATCCCCGTCCCCCATTCTAATTCACTTTCACAATAGATCACCAACAGAACAAGAAATTTCTGATGGACTACATCAGACATTCAACAACGAACTCTTCGGATTACCTAAACTCATAAAGCAGGCGAAAGAATTCGTCTGATATACGGGGCATCCACTGGCCCGGATCTCAGTACCAACAAGCGATAACAAGAATCAAACTGGGAAGTCAGCTAACCCATCAGAATTGAGAATGGAATACTACAAGGAGATTCAGTCGCTGATTTTCGTGATGGCTCTGGCTAAGATCCACATCAGAATCCGAAAAGACCTGCCAGAAGTGAAAGTGGTTAGCTTTGTGGATGACATCTTAGCAACAGTACCAGTGAAAGCAGTCGACAAATACATCAGCATAGACATGGAAGAATCAGAATCGATAGGACTAAACCTCAATAAGCCAACTACCTGCAAACGGATCACCGCAGAACATTGCAGCGATGGCAGGTTCGGTTCTCAAAGAAGCTCGGAGGATGTGATTTCTCTGGCGGCGTGCTTGTTCTCAGGATCCTTTCCCTAGAATGGTCCGTCCTCTTGTACGTCCCTGCCTATCTATTCTGTCACTCATACTGCTTACACTCAGAAAAATCACTTCGCAAGAACCATCAAGAGGTTGAAGTCCATCCAGGGTCAAGTTAATAGAATGATTGATGGTGTCATTATCCGTCCCAGCAGTTCTCCGTTTGCTTCAGAAGTTGTGATGGCCAAAAAGAAAGATTCGGATGGTAATTTCACAGGATGGCGTTTTTGTGTCGACTACCGCGACATCAACAAGCACACCGAAAAGGACAAATATCCAAGTCCACGCATCTCTGACTTGTTGCACTCAATCAAATGGCAGTCGCCTCTCTTGCCCCGACGTCTCTCTCGGCCTGAAGCCCAAAACAGTCACGAAAGCGGAAAAGAGAGCGTCGTCGTCAATCGGCCGCCCCGCAGCAGATCTTGGAACCGTTCGTAGCCGTTTTGTTGGTGGGGAACTATTAACCCTAACAGAGGCACGTGCACTTGCTCGGAGAACCGTTGTGTCAAACTGCAGCTTATAGAATTGTTAGCGGTGTGGAGTCTCCCTCAATGGTGGCCGCTTTACTCTGTGGAAAAAAAGATGGAGTTGGAGGTGGCCAAGAGAGTGGAAGCCCAGAAACTGAGAACAAAGACGAAGGAGAGCTCGGGGGAAACCCCAATTCCGAAAAGCAAGGTGGCCCGGGCACCCGCAGCGCACAAAAGACGTACAAACAAGCACTGTTCAGAAAACGGGACACAATAACGATCGACATGGACAACGTCAGAGTGTCATGCCATTCACAGAAGATTCGAGTTCTCCGTAGTCAATAGGCATCTCAGACCCAACCCATGCAACAGAAGCAAGCTGCGTTCATCAAAGAATGAAAGCCACCAGCAGCACCAAAGGACGTGAAAGTAACGGCGTTCTGGATCATCGATACGCCGGACCGGAATCGTTTTCCTTTCATGGCCCCTCAAAAAATTCATCCATGTCTACCTGACGTGCGGAAGTTCTGAAGGGGTGCGCCGCTATTGCTCTGCTGAATTGGCTAGAGTGGAGGTCTTAGAAGACAAGGTTAAAGATTATGACATTGAAGGGGATTACGTTGACCTAGAAGTTACATGGAACGATGAGGCCTTAGAGAACGAAAAGTTCTTAATCAATGTTGAAAGGCAGAAGCCAAAAGAAATTCAGACCCAATCTGGTTATACCGCTAAAAAATCTGGGAAAGGGTTCACCAGTCTCCTCAAAATTTTCAACATCTCTGTCGAGGATTCAACGAATCTCTGAAATGCTACACATCCGCATCAGACAACAGAGATTGGTTGGCCTTTGTTGCATTTGTTGAAGATCATTGCCTCACGGATTTTCACTGTCCAACTACTTGCTTTGTTATCTCGCTGGGTCATCCTATAACCACAAGATAGCAAGTCAATACCAGGGGTTTCTTCCGCCAACTGGCAAGAACAATTGAGTCTCACGTTTACAAGGCTAGAATATCGATCCGCTTGACGTTGCTGCGAGAGTTCGGAAAGGGAATTACGGGTGCGAAACTGGAGAGGACGCTTGCCACGACTTCTACATGAACAACATTAGAACAGCAAAGGTCATGGTAGAAAGCAGAGGAGACAGAAATCATGGAATCGGACTGATCAGCCTCGAGCCAGTGACAAACCTCGAGTTTCTCGACGTTCAGTTTGCGACGGACACAGGACACAAGGTCTTGGGATGTTATGCCCCGCATGACTGCAAAAGCAATGAAGAAAAAGAAGTCTAGTATGACGCACTCCATCGCCAATCATCAGAACCCGAGACTCTTTTGAGCTGAAACAGAGATTATCGAATATTGGAAGAACGGATTGCCGGAAGAAGACAAGATCATTGTGCTCGTACCTGAAGGTTGTTTCGGCTTAAAAATTTCAGAGCTGGTGTGATTCAAACTGTAGTGGAGAAGCATTTGGCTTATTTCCCAACAACATCAATGATGTTATCAGAAAGTGAACTATTCGGTCAGATACGTAAGATTTATCTAATCTTAATTCTTTTTCAAATTTTGTATACGAAGAGTTGATGAACATCTTCAAGAAAGAATTAAGGAGAGAGATGGAACTCGAGTAGAACTTGAAAAAGCATCAGTGTAGCATGAGTCGACGTCTGCGTGTCCCAACACTGGTGCGATTGTCGGCCTCATATTGGTCTTAATTATGCTGAAAACGGCCTCAAGGCTCATCTCGTCCCTCAAGACGCCCATTATCATTCTTTCGTCTACTGCTGCGGCACTCGTGATGCTTTGCATAGGACGGTATCTTTATGTTGCCACCCCTATCCTGCTCCAACATGTTGACTTGTCCACCAATAAGTTCATTGAAGACCTCTACTACCATCATCAGAACATGGCACGAGGTGTTTTTAAGTGCCCTTGGCCGATAAGAAGAAAATGCCCAGTACATCGAGCAAGTCCAAAAGCGTCCGTCACATTGGCTGTACGTTTCACAGCCAATCTACTCCTAATTTTTAGTTTGTCTGTCGAGCAATCAACTAAATTAACAGAAGTCAAAAACAATATTAACCGTCCATCAACCATGTCACGAGGGATTGGCTGACGGATGTCGATACTATCAAACCAGAATGGGCAACTATATTTTTCTTGTGATGGGCCGATCAATTTACAGCAGCAAAGCTGCAGCAATACATGGGCATTCACTACCGAAGATGGGATTCTGTCAACTAGGTATTAGTGCATTGAACATCGACCCGCTTAAAGTGGCACAACATCGATCGAGGAAAACATGGATGTAATACGGAAGAAGAAGTTTGGCAAAGAACAATCGATCTCCACTTCTGTCGCTGTGAAACAAAAAGTATCGACCAGTTCGTCACAGAATTAATTGACGGACTCGACTTCGTGAAGAGTATCGTAGGGTATTCCTCCATAGCATGGCAACCATACACCTTCAGGTTTGTCGTTGCCGAGGAGTTCGCAACGTCTGTTGCTCAAGCTTTGGAAAGTGTGGCCTCAAAGCTAGCAGTGTTACAGAAGCATGCATAGCGATATTCAAAGAAGGACAGCCGGTCCGGAGAATATCACTTCTGCAAACTCCAAAGACAACAGTTTCCACACAAACAACGATGCCCATCCAGCCCCAACAGACGAGAAAAGATGTAGCGCACGCACCCTCCCGGTATCGCTGACGCCTACTTCGCAAATTGTCAAGACTAGCTAAGCTGATCCTCGATCATCGTTCCTCACCCTGCGGTCGCAAGGTTGAAACGAGGTACTGAGTCACGCATTTTTCTGGAGGTACGGGACTCCCTCCTGTGAAGGCATGAAAGCAATTTCATATATCATCAACTGCGAGCGCCAGCTCAAAGCCGCACCTTCAAGGAAATTCAAGCGGAAATTCTGAGCAACTGGCATCAATTTCCTGCGACGCTAACGCCCAACATCCTCTACCTGCTAACGAACATGTACCAAAAGGGTTTTATTAAGGACGCCTCACCAGAACTGCCGCTTCCCTCGAACACTTCTGAAGAGTTATACCAGCTTGGTGAATTTCATGAAAAAGCGCGGCAATCAAGGACGTGACACAACCGCTTTCGTTATCGGAGCAAATAACCAACCTCGGAACTCCCCGTGGTCGATTCGCTGGCGGTGATCTGTTAGCACGACAAGAGTCTCGCGATCTTGCTAGTTCTCACAGCATGCAGACGGTGAGACAGTTCCTCTAGACATTTGAAGCATCAAGCACTCTTCACAGAAGGAAATACGAGTATTTGACTATGTATTTCATTGGGGCAGTCAAAGTAGCCAACGGTGAAATAGAACGGTGAATAGCAAGGGGTCAGTTAGGGGAGTATAAGAGGCAATTCCCCAATGTTTGCCCAAGGCCTCCTTTTAAAAATATTTCTGGTTACCTTCCCACTATCCCAATTCAACAACTTCTGACCCTCCACTACAATACGTCAACAACAACCTGCGATATCATCAAGCCCCCATTGTTATTTTGTCATAAAAAACAACATCTCGAAGCCAACTGTTTTAAGAAAGCCAGACTCAACCGTTCCAATTTGTTTCAAGAATGCCATGCCACCAGAAGCGGATATCATTATCAACCCTCCACCTCAACCCCACCTCAACCTCACCATCATGCTTCAACGGGAACTGGCCGACCAAATTTCACAAATTGCATTTGAAATGCCCGAAATCAAAAGCCTTCTCGCAATGATATTACATCTGTATCGAGTTCTGTAGAAGAAGGGGTGGGGAGTGGAGTCATCTGGATTCCACGTTTCCTGATTGAGTCATTACACATACTACTCTATCTGCAAAGAATGTCATGTGGAGCAACGAGCTAATGCAGTTCTACCAGTCACAAAATCAGTTGGAAGGCTTCACCGATCCATCACTCCAAAACAAAGCTGTTTGTTTTAAACAACAACAAAATTTCCACGAGCAACACCCCGTTAGCCTCTGACGCTTGCCGCACGCTAAAAGAGAGTGTGTTTGAAGATAGCCTCTGCGCTCTTGCCAAAAGCCACGCTACATCGCTCTGTTCATTTCTTTTTGCCCCATGTAATGGAAGCCGCTAGTCGGATCTCAAAACTCCGATCGCGTCCCACAACACGAAGCCAAGCCCGCAATCCGGATGATGAGCCTCATGAACCCCTTGAATTCGAAAGTCCCGCCAGATTGTCTTGAAGACTTGCCAACCGCCCCAACTCACAACCCATGCTCTGCCTCATCCTTCACTCATTATCAACACCAGCCCTATACTCGCCCGACCGTACCTGCGTTGTTCGTCTGGATATCCTGCCGTTCGGCCGTCACAGCAACTGCTTCCTTTACCACAACCTCAGTCTAGGAATCTACATGGCCGGGTGTCAAATTGCCAGGAGCCTCTACCGGAGTTTAATCTGGACTCAAGGATTGCGATTTTTCGAAATTCCAACTGTCCCCCGACAACCCCAGGGGCCGGGAGGTTATCAAACGCTAAAAGCCAAGTTATCAAACCAGCGAACCTATTGTCTCTAACTGCGCACGTGTATTAACAAAGTGATCAGAGTATTTGAAGAAAAAGGGGAGTATGGAAGACGTACAAGTAGCAGATCCACAGGTGCTGGAAATCATCCAGCAGGCAATCACGAATACGAAGACGAAGGTCGCGCCAAACACGATTGCAAACATAGCGGACGCAGTCCACGACGAAGTGGCTGCTTACATCATGTAGCTGCAGAGGGAGCAGCAAGAGAAGCTGCGGAGGCAACTAAAAGCAGGTAATCAAGAAAGAAATAGATCTCCGTTCAGAAACACAACCCACCTTGGTCGAGAGCAGGGGAGACCAAAATCATGGAATCGGATTGTGTGCCTCAGAGCGGTTGACACACCTTAAATTTGTCAGCGACAGGATCGTCAGATTCAAAATCGCACACAACACGCTGCTACGCCCCAGAGAGCGCTACAGACGAGAAAGAAAGAATAGAGTTCTTTGAGCAGCTGGGGAAGAATTCACTTTGGAGACCGGGGCGTGATAATTGGAGACTTCAACATGAGCTCGCGAGTTTGTTGTTTGGATCAATTTTGTTGCACAATCTGCTAAGCCCCCACTTTTCCTCTGCGTGGATCTCTGCCCAGTCCTATGTGACAAGTTACTCGGAGCTTATCGCGCAAAATTTGAAGGCAGATGTGCGGTTCGTAGTTGGAATTGTAGTTGTCGGGATCATGTATCTGTTGGTATAATTCTGGCGTACCGAGGAGACCACAACGAGTTGAACCAATTTCTGATTCTTGCCAAGTACCAGCGTATAAGGTGGGCGAAGAATGGGAGATGTTAGGCTTTATGGTCGGAGGTGATGTGCAATTGAGGCCCAATAGACAAAGGAAGCTACCGAATTGGTTGTCGGATGCAATCCAATTAGAATCAACGACTAAAAGGTTCAGACAAAGGATCTTATTCCAAATCTTTGAAATGTTCTTTTGCGTGGCGGTTGTGCCTGGCACGCCGCCTCGGATGCAAACGCGAGCCGACGCCAACGCTGATGAGTACAAGTACTATCTGAGCAATATGGAACGATTTATACTTAGGAAAGGCGCCTTACATTATCGGATGTGCTATTGGAGGAAATCGCGCCAGATTTTATGCGTCATGTCGTTCTGATGCTCCTGAAGTGCGTACCCAGCAAGGAGCACTTGAAGCGGCAGCCATCACCTTTCGTTTTGATTTTCCAACAGTTCGCGCAGTTCTCAACAAATTTTGTCATCTGATTCCAGAAGGAGAAGCTAGGACTCAATATGAAGTTAGAGGCATGCTTGAATGTCGGGTAGTGAGATGGAGGACTACTCATCTGATGAAGAAGACCACCTGCGCCACACCCAACAACATCAACAGCTACTCAAACAACAGCGCCAACAATCCAACAAAGGAAGAAGGCTTCAACGGAGAAAAAAAAAACTTACGCGGACGGGTGATCAAACGCTAAGATCATTTGTTGGGTCAATTATGCAATTTCAAAAGCGCATATCATTTTTCCGGAAATGTCAGTCCCGCCCGCCCCCATGTTTACCTGAGCCCCACCTACAGCTGTGCACAATGCTCCGAAGGCTTCCCCTTCTTTCCCAAGCTACGGACACGCTTCCAGCATGAATGATAGAGAATTATCAGAAAGTGAACTATTCTGTCAAATACGTAAGATTGTATCCAAACTCAATTCTTCTTCAAATTTTGCATCGGCAGGCATCGACTTGGCAGCTTGGAACCAGTACTTTTGGGACTCCTTTGTGCAGTCCATTCTAGAGGATCTTGGTCTTCTCTTTGTATTTTCTGGCCCTGTCCACATGATTGTCGCATAATTGCAAGACACACGGTGGATCCGCCGAGACCCAATACAGATGGCACTTCTTCAGACGCATGGAATTCGTGGACAGGCCAAGTGGCAGGGACTAAGACAGAAGGAGTGGACAATTCCAGCTTCATCTATTGATAGAGTGTTTGCTCCAAGGTTATTAGGACAAGGAGACAACCAAAACATTTTAAGGTCTGGCCATCGCCGAACAGCAGCAGCCGATCAGACTCTATTGTCGATTTTTTGGACTTCTTCCTCAACGAAACAAAGAAGTTTGAAGATGCAGGTCGTGATTTGAGAATCAATTAATCGAGACACCACTTCATTTACAACAAGCAAGTATTACATCAAAAACTATCAAGTGTCAAAGTCAGAAGGCGATGAGGGTCACAGCATTCAATAATGCAAAAACGCCCTGTCTTGAAAATGATATCTGTCTCCAGTTCTGTAGAAGAAGGGTTGGGAGTGGACTCATCCTGGATTCCATGTTACCTGGTTGAGTGGAAGAAGTGCAACGGGCAGCATACAAATGCAATACGAATATTGCCTCGCCTTACGAAAGAGTATGGGGATTACACATTCATCTGAATGTCTTATGTGGAATAATGAGCTAATGACGGCAGTTATACCAGTTCGAAAATCAGGCTGCTGCGGGCGAATGGGAGGCATTGAGAGATAAATTTCAGCTGTGCATGAAATCTGCAGCTGGTGGGGACTTATGATCCAAAAATCCTTCATCATCATGTTATATCTCTCATTGATGCAAGGAAAATGGGTGTGAATGATTTCAAAACTATCTTCATCATCTACATTATTCCCAGAGGACTAATATGGCCAGTACAAAGATACTAAATTATTGCATCAAGAAATAATGCAGAATCTGTTGGAGCAAGAAAATTGGTTGACATCATTGATAAAGTGGCAAAATCGATTCATACTAATCATCCGTTTGTCCTGAAGAATGGTTGAAAAAACCAGCAATCAGCCCATTGTCAATTTCTTATTCAGAATAATCACTGCATTCCCCCTCTTCACTGTGGAGTCAATTTACCAATTAAAAATCAACAAACGGAGTTGGTCAACATTCTTGAAATATGACTTCTTGAGTATGGCTGCAATCATGATAGCAATAATTGAAGTATCTGGAATACAAAAATTCACTGTTCTGGAATCTGTGTTCTCAGGAGACCACGATGAGCTGAATCAATTTCTGAATCTTACCAATTACCAGTGTATAATGGGCCACCCACTCGCTCTACTCTATGGTCATGACATCAAATGCCAGACATGCCACAGATGGTATGTAAAGAACAGCTTCATTACACATAGCTGCCTCATCCAAGAAGGTGAAGAATCCAGCGCATTTCTGATGAATCCATTCGGTATCCCCACCGCAAGACCACAGCCGTTCCTGTCTTCTAATCGGAAAGAGATTACCGGCTTCATTCGCCAAGTTGTCAGGTAACTGATTGTTTCCGGGGTCGGATTACCGCTGGCGTTCAGAGAGTTAAGAGACGAAACAATCGCACAGAGTGAGTCAAGCGAGTTCTGGTGGCATTCTTCATCTCGTCTCAATGAGGAGTTTGTTGAGGGTGACCTGATCACTTTGGATCAAATTGATTTCCTCAACAAGAACACCAACAGTAAATTGTTTCGTTCTGTGGTGGAGAAGAAAATGATTCCCTATCCTCCGAATTCCATCGTACTTCCGCCGCTTGCTCTTGGGTCCATGTCAGTCCATCAAAAGCCCCAACCAAAGCTCCAAAGCAATAGAACCCCACAGAAAAAGAGGTCAGCAGCAGGACTCAGTACGTCGAAAGACGCAAAAAGACTCTGGAGTATGATTTTAAGAGGGCTGCTGTAATCTGTGAAAGCAGTGCCGGGAAGACTGAAGATAGGATGGTAAACGACATGAAAAATTGGCGAACCACACGAAATCCTTGCAACGTCAGACTTCCAGAAACGATTGGGCGACCCCAACATGAACTCCACTATGTTAGCTCGCGGTCGTTGCGCACCACTGATTCAACAGATTGAGAGAATCGTCGGTAGTCAAATAAATGGACCGCTACTTCTGAAGAGGACGCTCTCGATTGTTGAAATAAGCTCGATCTTGTCGGACATGAACCCAAGAAACCATATCATCAGTGAACATCCCAGAACAACCAATGGACATCCCAGAACAACCAATGGACATCCCAGAACAACCAATGGACACTCTGAAGCAAGGGGACGTGCGGTTGTTTGATCAGCGCCGCAATTCGATATCCCCCATAATGGTTCTGAGGTAAAGCGGAGCAACATTGAAAGTTGGGGTCGATTTTTCAACATCCCAATAATTATATTGCA
>NW_026578514.1:0-25610 GCF_029603195.1 Condylostylus longicornis
CAATTACAGATTGAACAATTTTGTTTATTTTTTTTCTTTGTTGGAAACCAAATGTGTAAACCCAGTTTCGATTCGTTGGTTTCTCTGTTACCTCCTCATAGAAACAACAGAGACACCAATTGTTTTGATTTAAATGTAAAAATCGGGCGAGAGCTTCTTCGCTGTCTGATGATTGAGGGAAGCAACAGACTACCAATGCAGCGTAAGAAGTCCCTACTTCTTTTTTTTTTCTATTGCAGTGGTCGATCAGTGATGGCGAAATTTGATGCGGAGTCTGACTTCTTTTATCATGAGATTGAATCTACAAGAGTCCGCGCCGTCATTTTTTAGTGCAAAGTTTCTTCAAGAGTTCGAAGATGCTACGAGGGTGCCATGCTGGGTGAGGCTCAATTCCGTCGGTGCCATCTCATTATCTGTTTCTTGCAGTGCCTCGTCATTTCGGACTGACGCCATTTTTCACCCATCTCCTCCTCCGTGATCCTGTTGCTGCCGAAAAAAACCGCAAAAATTCATTCCTCAAACGCCGATGGATTTCATCATCATGGTTATTCTCTCAAATGTCCTTGCCTTGGTGCGCTACGGAAATTTGACGAAAATTAGACGCCAATCTGGTTTGTAGATTCTAAGCTCAACGTCCTACGAAACGCCTGAGAGCAACTGACGTCGCTGTCCCCAATATCGAGGCTGGGAGAATTGATTTCATTAACCAAGCGAGAAGTAGAGAAATCGGACGTTTATGGACCGATTGTTGGTGAGGCAAATAGTTTGGAGCTGATTGGTTGTGAAAAAATTGAATTTGCAGGACATGTAGGAGATTGTAGCTGGTGATGATCATGTTGTATTGAGGGTCATTTGCAAATAGGAAATTTCCATGTCTGGTTGATGATTGATCCAAATGATTCAAAAGAAATGAAAGAAGCTGAGAGATTAAATGAATTTATGGTAATTGTGAAAATCAATGTGCTCAGACAAATACACCATCATTTCGTTTGAATAAGACGTCTGCGGGGCTAAAAGGAAAGGCTATCGTGTTGGGTTTGTTGCAACGCACTCGCTATGGGGGGAACTTGTACTGGCGAGCATGGAATTGGTTATGGAAAAAAGAAATTCTTGGAGCGTGGGACAGACACAGTTGACGTAATGAGAAAAAACCAAATCTGTTCTGCATCCTAGAGGAATCTTGAATCCAGGGAAAGTTTTTTGACTTTCCAAGAAAGCCGCAAAAATTGAAACGCAGCCTGTGTTAAAAAATTTCCATGATGAGTTTTGCCTTTGTATGCAAAGTAAAGTACACAATACAATTGAATAGATGACGGCATGAGCAACAAACAATTCAACTCCGGCTACTTGGACAAACTATATAAAATATATTTCGGAGGCATCTGGCCTGAGGGGAGTTGAAACTGTTGGTTTGGGAAGCGGAAACTTTTGGCTTTGCTGGCGTCTTGTTTCATCAATGACTTGTGAATGTGAGGAATAACCCCTCCTCCAGCAATTGTAGCTTTAATTAAAGTGTCCCAATTCCTCATCACCTGGCAGAAACAAATTTGTCAAAATTTGGAAAAATGAACCCACCTCTGATAACGAGATGCAAATGACGCGGGAGTGATACGTTTGACTTTCAGATCCTTGGACGCGTTTTCCAGCAAGCTCCAAGACTTCAGCAGTTAAATATTCCAGCATAGACAGCTACTGTTGATGATCCAACTCTTCCGTCAGCTGGAAATGCGAGCTTTCAGCATTCGATGAATACGGCCCACTGGAAAATTGAAGACTGGCACGTGATGCCCTAGAAATCGGAGCCTTCTTTCCTTTGCCTGCGCCAGTTTTTGCCTATGAAGTGGTGGAAGCAAGCAAAGATCCAGCTAACGCTCACCAGCTACACCTCACCTTTGCTTCCAGTTTTTCCGCCAATTCCGGTTCCAAAACTAGATAAAAGGGCTATTTCAAAACAAAATACGTAGAGAATATTACTTACCACCTTTACCAACTCCTTCGATTATTTTTGAATACGAATTAGAAACCGTTTCAGACTTTTTTGAAAAGTTTGTTCTGTTCGCCCCTTCTCGAAAAATCCAGGTGCATGTTTTGGAAATTTGTCGTCTCGTCTACCCACGAAGGGGAACCTCCACTTTTGCACTTATTGCATCTTTAGTATTTCGTACAGGTTTTCGGTGGGGGGAGAGCGGGAATTTGATCAGAGCACCCGAAATAATGAATATGGCGGCCGGTATCCCAGGGAGAGAGATTTCCGCGATGGCTAATACGGTTCCCCAAATCGCCTTCGGTCGGATAGAGAATTTGAGGGAAGGGACGTTTTAACCCCAGAGATGAGTTCAATCGGAGGGATGGCTTCAAACCGCAGAGATGACTTCAACACCCCAGAGATGACTTCAACACCCCAGAGATGACTTCAACCCCAGAGATGACTTCAACACCCCAGAGATGACTTCAACACCCCAGAGATGACTTCAACCCCAGAGATGACTTCAACCCCAGAGATGACTTCAACCCCAGAGATGACTTCAACCCCAGAGATGACTTCAAACCCCAGAGATGACTTCAACCCCAGAGATGACTTCAACCCCAGAGATGACTTCAACCCCAGAGATGACTTCAACCCCAGAGATGACTTCAACCCCAGAGATGACTTCAACCCCAGAGATTGACTTCAAACCCCAGAGATGACTTCAACCCCAGAGATGACTTCAACCCCAGAGATGACTTCAACCCCAGAGATGACTTCAACCGCAGAGATGAGCTCAATCGCAGAGATGACTTCAACCCCAGAGATGAGTTTCAACCCCCAGAGATGACTTCAACACCCCCAGAGATGACTTCAACACCCCAGAGATGACTTCAACCCCAGAGATGACTTCAACCCCAGAGATGACTTCAACCCCAGAGATGACTTCAACCCCAGAGATTGACTTCAACCCCAGAGATGACTTCAACCCCAGAGATGACTTCAACCCCAGAGATGACTTCAACCCCAGAGATGACTTCAACCCCAGAGATGACTTCAACCCCAGAGATGACTTCAACCCCAGAGATGACTTCAACCCCAGAGATGACTTCAACCCCAGAGATGACTTCAACCCCAGAGATGACTTCAAACCCCAGAGATGACTTCAACCCCAGAGATGACTTCAACACCCCCAGAGATGACTTCAACCCCAGAGATGACTTCAACCCCAGAGATGACTTCAACCCCAGAGATGACTTCAACACCCCAGAGATGACTTCAACCCCAGAGATGACTTCAACCCCAGAGATGACTTCAACCCCAGAGATGACTTCAACACCCCAGAGATGACTTCAACCCCAGAGATGACTTCAACCCCAGAGATGACTTCAACCCCAGAGATGACTTCAACACCCCAGAGATGACTTCAACCCCAGAGATGACTTCAACCCCAGAGATGACTTCAACCCCAGAGATGAACTTTCAACCCCAGAGATGACTTCAACCCCAGAGATGACTTCAACCCCAGAGATGACTTCAACCCCCAGAGATGACTTCAACCCCAGAGATGACTTCAACCCCAGAGATGACTTCAACCCCAGAGATGACTTCAACCCCAGAGATGACTTCAACACCCCAGAGATGACTTCAACCCCAGAGATGACTTCAACCCCAGAGATGACTTCAACCCCAGAGATGACTTCAACCCCAGAGATGACTTCAACCCCAGAGATGACTTCAACCCCAGAGATGACTTCAACCCCAGAGATGACTTCAACCCCAGAGATGACTTCAACCCCAGAGATGACTTCAACCCCAGAGATGACTTCAACCCCAGAGATGACTTCAACCCCAGAGATGACTTCAACCCCAGAGATGACTTCAACCCCAGAGATGAACTTCAACCCCAGAGATGACTTCAACCCCAGAGATGACTTCAACCCCAGAGATGACTTCAACCCCAGAGATGACTTCAACCCCAGAGATGACTTCAACACCCCAGAGATGACTTCAACCCCAGAGATGACTTCAACACCCCAGAGATGACTTCAACACCCCAGAGATGACTTCAACACCCCAGAGATGACTTCAACACCCCAGAGATGACTTTCAACACCCCAGAGATGACTTCAACCCCAGAGATGACTTCAACCCCAGAGATGACTTCAACCCCAGAGATGACTTCAACCCCAGAGATGACTTCAACCCCAGAGATGACTTCAACCCCAGAGATGACTTCAACCCCAGAGATGACTTTCAACCGCAGAGATGAGTTCAATCGCAGAGATGACTTTTACCATAGGGATAGCCATGTAAGTGCTTTTCACGCTTTATCATGCACTGATTTTTTGGTTCGCCCTTCAGCACCCCAACTACCATCACCACCATCATCACCACGAAGACAGAGAGTACTGATGAAACCTTTCTCATTTTCGAACTTGCTCAATTTCCCGCTGTCATGCTTTGCCCAACTCTCCCTAACCGCGTGTGCACCCAATAGCCCAAACACTCACACAACAACAAACCTTAATGTCTTCTTGCACTTGAATTAATGAACGATCAGAAAATTTTGAACAACAGAAGTGGCGATTCAGACTCCAGAAAAGTAATTCATTGCAGTGATAATCACAGGATCGCAAAATTTCAATTGCTCCAACCTGAAAATCGAATTGTAGTCTCACGAGGTGCAATCTGTGTTTTGTCTTGGGATGAGCCTCTCTTTTCTTTCATTATTTCTGTCCCAGATCTTGCTTGGGATCCCCACGGCGTTTCACTCAACTGAAGGAAATTCACCTGAATTGAATTTTGAAGAATCTCAATGACCGCATTAGAAAGCAGATTAAACGGATGGGAATGGAACGTATGCGACTTCAAAAAACCGGAGGAATTGGTCCTCATTTTTAATGTGACCTGAATCAGAATGTCAACGTGGTGAACAAACTCATTCTATGCGCACCTTACTGATGACACCCAGAGTTCCCTCAGATTCATGAAATTTTCTTCAAGAGTTGGCGGAGTTGTTCTTCATCTGAAAACTAAAGAAAATCTTTGGATGACTCATCTGAAATTCGACAGACCTGGGGAGATGGCGATGCTGGCGTCACTGAAGCAAAAAACGTCCTAAATAGAGGAATGGGGAAAGTACGAGGACTCACCTACACGTCCCAGGCTGAATAGTGTGCTTCTGCCTCTGGGGAGTTGAATTGAGACTCCCGGAGCCCCTTGGAGGGGGCGGGGGTCGCATCGACAAGCGCAACAGAAGAACTCATCTGACTTAACTTCGATTTCATGAAGTTCCGCCAGGCAACTCTTTCTGGAATGAAAAAAGGCTTGTTTTTGGATCGCAAACTGTTATGGAATACACTTGAACGTACATCGTCTGCTAAGGTGTTCCCTTGACAAAGGACTTGGGTTCCATCAAATCGTCAATCTTGCTTAAATTTCTGATGAAACAAACAAATTGCCAGATGTTTGAATAATGAGCATCTTACAAACTGCTGGTTGAGCTGCGCTGTTACACCAGCAGCCAGTGCTCCAACTGCTATCTGCTGTGTTTGTGCAGATTCCAGTGTCATTATCTGCTGCTCTAAAGTTTACGCGTTACCTAAACGCGGAAGAAAAACGTAAAGAAGCGATTACAGGTGTGAGTTTGATATTGCGGATGTTCCAGCATGCTTTCAGACCATCTGTACCGTAGAGTGAAAGTTGTTGGCCTAGGCGGCCAGCTTGTCTCGACGTCTCACTTCCATGTGCATGCAAAGTGTATACATGGGTCCCGTGAAGTGCAGCTCAGCCTCACTTGATGTCATTCTCAGTGCGAAAGACGTTCAGAAAAAAAGGTTGTGTCTGTTCGTGGTGGTGTATGAGGAAAACGAAAAAGGCAAGCTAGTTTTGGGTCGGTCGGACTATGGGGGGATGCGTTTGTGCAGTGCAACCGGGGCTTCAAGCTAGCTGTTATGCCGGATCTCGTCTCGAGATCCGCCCTCCAACCTGCATGTCACTGACTGATATCAGCACCAGGCACTGGTAGTGACAACGGCTCCATGAACCTGTTTTTTCGTTCCAACTGTCCTCCAGCCGTTGGAGCGGCACGGGCGTCGACGTGACAATGGGGATTGGATGTTGTTGGTTGAGTGACGATAGAGCGGACTTAGGGGTGACTGGGGGTAGTGCAGCAGCGGTCAAGAAAGGAGGACCACGAGGAGGATGTCGGGGGAGTCGGAGACGGAGGGTCTGGATTTCCAAGAAGAACATCCTTCGGACTGGAAATCAGAAAGCGAGGACTCCGTAATACAGAGACCCGCAAAGGAATGCGCGAAAGACCTTCCAGGACTGAGGATGTTGGATGTTGCTTCCCCCGGCTGTTCAATCTGTACAGTTTTTGATACGCGAAGAGGGTGAAATCGGGGCACGTCAAGGGCTACAGGGTTTGGTGAACCCACACAAACTTGCTTTTTTTACTTTGGGGAAATTCCATGAGGTTTAGCATCCTAGCGAAAGATTTGTGTTCACGAAACGCAAACAAACAGTGTGAACCTGGATGCTGTAACTTCCCATGAGGTTTAGCATCCCTAGCGAAAGATTTGTGTTCACGAAACGCTATACAAAGTCACAGTGTGAACCTGGATTGCTGTGCTCCCAGATTGCTTATCGATAGCAACATTCCTCAGAAGTCCATGAAACGAAACGCATAATTGGCTCGTTATGTTTTCTTCAAATTGTCCGACTTTAACCCATGAGTCAATGATCAAAGCCAGACAGACAATTCACCAAGTTCGGCAATTGCTGAATATTTGCCATCAAAGGGATTCCATGGATTCGTAGTTCCGCCCCCTTTTCAGTTTCCAGTTAGTAACCAACTGATTTTTTTCTACGGTTGATCCCTTTTTTTAATACGATGCGAAGCATTCAATTCATTTTTTCCTCTTTCCTTTTTTTGGGTTGCTGTTGCCCCTCATTCGCTTACGACCCCGAAAACGAGCGTTGTCCCGGGGAAGTGGTCTGTTTTTCATCCGCATCTCGAGGATTGCACCAAGTGTAATTTATTGTTTTGAATCATTTCAAAGTGGAAGTTCTCACTTGCGGGAATGGCCGGTACTTCGACTTCAGCGAGCAGCAATGCTTGGAGAAAGAAGATGCCGAGTGTGAGAGTGTTTTTCGATTTCCTTGTTTTTTCTTACAAGCATGGTTCAATTTCAGGTTTCGATCCCTGCGATTTAATAACAACCACGACAGCAATGGCCACAACGACAACAACAACAACAACAACGACCACAACAACAAAAAACGACAACAACAACAACGACAACAACAACAACGACCACAACAACAAAAACGACAACAACAACAACGACAACAACGACAACGACAACAACGACAACAACAACAACGACCACCACAACAACAACGACCACCACAACAACAACGACAACAACCACGACAACAACAACAACAACCACAACAATGACCAACAACAACAACAACAACCACGACAACCACTGCAACGATCACAACAACAGCCACTGCTGCATCAACGACGACGCCGTTTTGAAACGTCGACTTCAACAGAGCAAAACACAAGTAAAGATTTGACCGGTATTATTGTGGGAGCTGCTGCAGGTGGGCTACTCGCCATCGCAGTAACAGGAGCAGCACTTGCGTCATATATGAATCCTCCCTCCCTCAACGACCCAGAAGACCCATTTATGGACGCAGCATGGGACAAAGATAAATTCGTTGAGGATAGAGAAGTCCAGTCCACCAACGTTCTGATAGGCGACTAATTCAACAAGCGCTATTTGTTTTATTAATTTTTTCAGACTCAATGTGTCTTTTGTAAAAGACACATTTTGTTCCCATGTTTTATTGTGAGTCCACCTTCTAGTGATGCGTAACAATTAATTGAACTCCCCATCCCAAGTTCATCTGCAAAATAAGAACCAGGACTTCTTCACAACAACGTGAGATTACTGACGAACATATTCAAGCGTCCAATCTGGGAATGGCCCTTTGATACGAAAAATTGAGTAATTACCGAACTTGGTGGAATTTTTGTCTGACTTTTTGCGGTCAGATGTCTCGTAGCACTTTTTGGTTGCACTTCGTGAGACTATAATTCCTATAGAAAACTATCGATTTTTTGGGCTTTTCCCTGTTCACTCATCTTACTGGGGGAATCCCTAGTTGGTCTCTTTTTCCTCCTTGAGCTTTTTTTTTGTTTCATTAGAGAAGAGGTCTCAGGACATGCAACCAGGACGAAAACCAGTGCACCGGACTGCGCAATTCTCTTTTTGAACTTGTGGAAGAACACAACGAGCCAGTTGGGGTGTTTGGAACTTTTCACATCACGCAGTGCTTCTTGACATGCTGAATGAGAACTGAACTTAAAAAAAAACTTGACAAGTTTATCTCTGGTCCCTGCCGTCCTTACATGCTAGATTTTTTTAATTCATTTTTTTGAGTATCAGCAGCTCCTCCCCTTTTACCAACCTTTTCATCGCCAACCCCGACCAACAATGAACACAGCCTTCTTTAACAACCTTTTTGAAACCGTTGCGGGGGACCATCCTTCCCTCGCCTCTATTTTATTTCGTGTTGGTGCCAGTAGGCTTGGCATCATCAGCCTCTGTGATATACAAAGTCTACCCGACGGTGCGAAGGACCTTCCTCGTTCTTGTCCTTGCTAGCCTCCTTACCCTTGGTCTCCTCGTTTTGGACCTCGCTGCTTCCCGCACTTGCCGCGTATGATGAAATGCTCTCCCACTCGGGTGAATACACAGTAAGCGCCGACATTGTTATACCCCCACGCCTTCTTCGAACAATAAAGGGACCCTTCTCGCAATTGTACTCTGCACAGTGGGGACCCCTGGTCCTAGTGGTTGTCTACAGGCTTGACACTTCTGAGAAATGTTGTGCTGCTATTTCGACAAGTAATCTGGGAGCACAGCATGAGTTTGTATCGTGAACACAAATCTTTCGCTGCGAAACCTCGGAAAGTCAAAAGACCTGAGAGTAAGTTGGTGTGAGTTCACAAAAACCCTGTAGCCCTTCGCACACTCTTCGCGTATCGCACTCAAAACTCTACAGATTCAAACAGCCAGGGGAAGCAACATGCAACATCCTGGAACGTCCTTTTTGCGCACAGTCTCGCACTCTTCAGACGTCCTTTACTGATTTCCAGTCCTTAGGATGTTCTTGGAAATCCAGAAAACGTCCCCCACCTCACACTCAAACGACTTCTTGTTGGTTTTCTTGAGGGGACTTGTGAGCTTCTTGATTGCGTCACGTGTGGTGGTCTTTAAAGTCGATCCGAAATCGACCACATGAGGAACTGCAACACCTAGCACAAGGAACAAATTCACATCAGCCCCTTTAATTTGATTCGGAAGCACTGTAATCGTGGGGGAGAGGCCCCTCTTCCATCCCGGTGGTGCAAGGAAAACTCGCACATATCAGAACACCCAAATACGAACTCTGGATTCTTTCATAATTCAAATAAATCTTTTCTGCGTTTAAATGTATGAAAACAAATCCGTCAGACATCAAACACCCTCAGTACTTATTCATTACTTATGAGATGATTTTTTGTGGCGAATTTAAGTTCCCCATTTTTTGATCCCCATTTTTTTGATCCTTGATAGATCATTTTTGACATGCCCAGTCATGCTGCCTTTTCAGCTCCAGCTAGTAAGCAACTGATTCTTTCATTTTTAAACACGATGCGGAGCACTCAATTGGTTTTTTTTGCCTTTGCTTTTTTTTGGGCTGCTGTTGCCTTTCATTTGCTTACAACCCCGCAAACGAGTCTTGTCCTGGGTCCTTTTATGTTTCTTCATCCACATCTCGAGGATTGCTCAAAGTATATTCAATGTTTGGAGGTGAACGAAGTATACGTTCTCCCATGCTGGGGCGGCACGGAATTCAATCCCATTCTAGAGCTTTGTCTGACGCCAGAAAACATTCAAGTGTGAGAGTGTTTTTTCCTTTTTGTCTTGAGTTCACAGCATGTTTCACTTTCAGGTTTCGATACAGGTAAGGTAACAACAACAACAACGACGACAACAACGACGACAAACAACAACGACAACGACAACAACAACAACGACAACAGCCACTACTACTGCAACAACAACAGCTACTATTACTGCAACGACAACAGTCCACTGCCACTACTGCATCAACGACGACGCCGCCGACTTCAACAGAGCAAAACAGAAGAAAAGATTTAACCGGTACTATTGCAGGTGGTCTAGTCGCCATCGCAGCAGCAGGAGCACTTGCCGGCATATTTGTTTTCAAGCTCCCCAGTAAACCCCCCTATGGACGCGCCACATGGGACACCTCCAACGATAAAGTCGTTGAAGAGAGAGAAGTGGAGAGAGAAGTGGAAAGAGAAGTGGAGTACACTGATCTAATGTGAATAATGGTAATTTTTTGTTTGTCTTGTTTGCCTGCTAAAATGAACCTTAGTGACAGTCTTCCGCACCCCCATCCGCCCCGTTAGGCAGCAGCTCATCCAAGCATTTTATTGTGTTAGTGTCCTGATCTGGAATGCGTAATAAGTTGTCACCGTCCCAAATTCATTGCATAAGAACCAGGACACGTGGTGCGAGATTACTGACGAACACATTCCAGATTGCACAATGGAAGGTCAAGCAAAGGCAGGAGCGTCTTATGGCGATCTCAATTTTGTTGCTGTTTGAAATTTGGAAGGCAAAAGACGCAAGTGTGAGCGGGATTGACTTGGCACGAGAGAATGGCTGCCCTCTTGATCTCTTCATCTTGATCGTTGTCTCATCTTTCTGCGCTTCCGCTGCAATCTTCTTGTTCTCTTCTTCTTCCACTGAACAGAAAAACGAAGCTTCTAAAACGGCGCTGCTATTTCGAAATTACCTTCCATCGCATTTTACTGCGGGCTTTTTTATAACGTGAAGCCCCATGAGCCATCAGTAACGGACAGTGACTGCTCTTGTCTGAATCCTTCTGTTGGCGTCCCAACAATGCATTGCATGGATACAGACTTGCTTGATCCAGAAATTGACTGTTCCTGGGACTCGGTGCTGTTGTTATCGAAAGCTGGTAGAAAATGGGTGATATGTGTTACATCACCGACCATAATGGCGCACCACAATGAGAAGTCCGAAGAGCAGTTTGATGATGACCTAATTAATTCAACCCTAGATGATTTTGCAAGAGAAAAACAAAGAAATCTTCAAACAGAGAAATTGGAGGGACGTTCTAGATGATTTAGCCGAAAGACTAGAGGGTACCAAATTGGAACGCTCTGATGGCCAACGGTTCAAATCTTGTCTGTCGGAACTATCAAAGCCTGTAGAAGAAAAAATAGAATCAAAAATAGAATCAGGAAAGAGTCAGTCAGCAGTGAAATCTCTCAACGCAGCAGATGAAGCAAGTACACCACAGATTCAATCATCTCTGTTGTCAGCAGCAGGAATTGATCCCAGCATTCTCAACAAATTAAATGACTTGGGGGCGTCCAGTAATGAGAATATCGTGGCGAGCGTTGTTGATGCGTTCCTAACCAAAGAAGTGAATAATCTGGACGGAGCGATGTGGCATTTTATTAAATTTTCAGGTCTTGGGTGAACCAATGCAAGCTTTGACTGAAACGTTTCGACCTTGGTTAGAGAAATACAGAAGCGAATATCCTGACAGTCCTGATCTTCCCCGTTATGAAGAACAGCTGCAAGTCTATTCATCGATCTTTGAGCTTTGCGATGAAATTCAACAGGGAGAATCTGAAGGCGAAGGTAGGATTGTGTAATGCCATGAATAGAGATGAGAGAGCGACTCTTGATAACAATCAATAAGGGGTTTCACTCAGTTTGTTTTCACTCAGTTTGTTTTCACTTTCTGAATTTGTTTTCAGATGAAGGTCCCGAAGAGAACACGCTTGGTCGTTTACAGAAGTTCCAATCACTAATGGAGAGATTGCAAGCGTTGGGAGAACCCCCGCATCAGGTACTTGACGTTTTGTTTGGAGTCAGTGATTCTGAGAATCCATCAAAAGAAATGAAAGGTGGCGTGGAAGACAAAATGGAAAGATTGTTGAGCAGTTTTGAAAGCTTAATTTTTGGTGGAGAGAAGCCGGACAGCACGATACACCCAGAGAGCGAAGATGAAGGAGCCGTTAAGGATGACATTGAGAGCTTTGTGAAATTTGTGAAAGGGCTTGGAATTTCGGGGGGGCCAACAGACAAGCTACTTGATCCAAACATTCTAAAACGAGCGGCCACTGGCGAGATTCCTGAGGCGGAGTTGATTCGAATGATCTTGGGAGAGGAGTATGAGGTCAATCCAGGAGCAATGCCCTTCAGTGATTTGAATAGCACCGCCGCTAACATGCCCGGAATGAAAAAGGAGAGTGCGACCAATCAAGAAGAAGACCCACAAAAAGTTTGCCTACAACAATGAAGCGCTTTTTTTTTAATTGCAAACAGGACTGCGAGAGGCAATCACAAAAATATCCCTCCATCGCTTTTCTCAGCGGATGGAGGCTTCGGTTGTTTCTGAAATCCTGGGCACAGTTGCTTTAATACAGCAATGCACCGCTCTTTCCTTTGTGATTTTATCGCAATTGCTTGAATATTTTCATGTATAGCTGCTTGAAGCTCTGCATCTGCTTCATTCTGAAACAAAGTGGAGCCGTTACTTTGAGAAAATTGGCGGGTCAACGTCGTGCATTTATTTCATGCCTTGAATGTTTCGGAGCTTACCGGATCAAATTCGCTAATTTCCTGATTTGATCGTTCTGAAGAAAAAACAATCTATTAAATCTTAAATTTCTTGCTGCTTGCCTAGATGATGGATCGCCGTGTCGATTTCATCAATCATCAGTTGAAGTAATTCGGGGCTATCTGGCAATTTTGGCTCATCGTCATTCGAAAAATACCTCGGCTCAGATCAATATTCCCCTTCCCAGGAATGAAAGCTTCCACCATTCTGTGGCGTTCCTTTTGACAGAAGAGAGCAGAGTGGAGAGATCAGCTTAGTGACAGAATATGCCTTAGCTTCGCTAGTGACAGGATATTGACAGAGTACTGGTTGGTAACAGAATGGGGTTGGTATCAGAATGGGGTTGGTAATGGGGTTGGTAATGGGGTTGGTAATGGGTGTTGGTAATGGGGTTGGTAATGGGGGGTTGGTAATGGGGTTTGGTAATTGGGGTTGGTAACAGAATTGGTGGTTGGTAACAGAAATTGGTAGCAGAGTGGCTACCGACCCCATTCGGGGTCGTTGGTTGTTATGAAGTTACAAGCGTCTCATTTGTGGACTTCAATTGAACAGCATCCACTTTCAATTTTTGGGCTCAACCAAAAACCACATTGTCTGCGGCAAGCGAAACTAGTGTGGTCAATCTTGCTTGGGATGAAATCTAGTAAAAGTCCCCTCCTATTCACCGAGTTCGAGCCCACGAGGATTGCAGAGCTCGCCGCTACGTCGTTCTAGCCAAGAAACAGATCAGCCCTCAGATTCACATCACTCGACAATACAAGTCCCCATCATCTCCTGTTTTGAAGTCATCAGGTCGCAAGTTCGGCCAAACCAATCGCGTCAAGTCACTCGAGCTGGATGGTGCAAGAATTTCGAAGGACGGCACTTTAAGGACGTCAAATCAGAACAAAATTTCAGGAAACCTATTGAGACAAACGTTACCAGCAGGTCGACAAATGAGAACACCAAAACAAGCGGGGCGAAAGGAGTGGTTCAAGGAAGAGCTGTGGCGAAGAAACCGGAAACAGGAAGCCTTTAGAGAATGCCGATGTTCTGCAAGGCGCTATCTTCAGGAAACTCCTTCGCCAATGGAAGCTCCTTATGTGATTTCTCATCCACGGGAGTAAGAGTTGCATTTGCCGTCAACACCCTCAACGTTTGATTTTATTGAATCAGAAAAACAAACTCATTTTATTGCGGTGGGCATCAAAGACGCAGTGATTCAAGAAAATCTGAGTGAGTTGGTTTTGTGTGAGATTCTTGTTGGTTTTGTTTGATTGTGGTCTTGCGAAAGTTTGAGATTTTCACGAATTTTCTAGTTTGAAGAGCTTCTGATGCGAAATGAAGCTTTACGACTTGAAATTCAGCGACTGGTGAGCTTCGAACTTGATCTTTTGGGACAAGCATCACTGTTGTAGAAAGCGGGATTGCCCCCTACGCTCTCAGAAGATGAATCCTTGATTCAAGAATTAAAAGAGAAGTTAAGAAATAGGGAGAAGGCGCTTGAGGTACATTGCTTGCTGCCCCTTATTGACAAGCTGGTTGTTGATCAGGATTTCAACGAACGATGGGATTCTATCGCGAAGCGTCTGCAAGAGGACGACTGCCAGAAATTCTTTCGAAGCCGAGAGAAGCTTCGAAAGGTTGCGGACCAGCAAAAGGTGCCTCATTCACCCGATGGAGTTTCCAGTAGCTTGCATTCAGGCTCTTTCAAGGATGGCTGTGACCAAGCTAGATGTCTTTCGTTCCTGCCTTTTGGCAACCATGAATGCTTCCAAAGAGCTCGCACTCAGCGAGTGGACGGGAATGCCTCAGGTTATTGACGTGCGCTTCTTTTGATTTCCGCACCCGAATTTGCTTGTTGCAGAATCTTTGCACGAGCTGCCGAAGCTGACGAGGCGCTGAGGGGTGAGTTGTGGAGAGGGCAACAAGAGCAATGTCTGTAATCTGCTCAGAACGTTATGAAGCTCTTCTTGAGAAGGTCATTACCTCCAAGAAGTATCGAATGAGGTGCCCGTGCGGAAGAAATCGGTTGTGCAACCACCATTCACCCCATGAATACAATCTAGATTTCGAAGTTCCCCCGAGACGGTTGAACCTAGACTCTCCGAAACAGAAATCCGATCATTCTTCGCCGTCTCAATAGCTGGTTGTCCTTTTTGGGACTTTTGTATGCTAAATTTTTATACAGAAACGCAAACAAAAAGAAACAAAAAGTTTTGATTTGGTCTCATCGTCGAGGCGAATATTTAGATAGTGTCAAATGATTAGGTTTAAGCAGGATTCAGCAGTTCGTCGTACTCAATGGTTTTTCTACAAACTAGTCATCGCATTGTGTGTCATCAGTGGTTGTGTTTTGCAGTTGACCTCTGCGGCGAAAATTGAAGAAGACAACTGGTTGAAGCCTCTTTCTCATATTTCATTCGACACATCTAATGAGATTCCAAGGAATGGCGTTGTCTATGCAGTTTCCATGGCACGTGGCTCAGAAGGGCGACCTCATTTTTCAATTTATCCTCATGAGTCTGTTGCAACTGCCCCGAACGAAGAAGTTGTAGCTACAGGCATCTGGCAGGACAGAATGAATCAAACGGGTGGGTTGCCTTATCAAGATCGTTCAATTACTGACTTCATTTCTTCGCTAGGTTGGAACCATTTGCGAATCGATATCATCGAGGATACCACTGCAACTGACAGCCACAAATCTTACGCTGCCGGAATTCTGGAAGGCTTCTTGTCTCGATTCCGTATCCGTGATTTCTTTTTGAACACCCGCGGGATGATCCACTCCCAGAAAGGAGGGCCTGAGGCGGTGAAGCCGGTGAGGAAGGTTTTCACAAAGTCAATCGAGCGCATCAAGGACTTCGGAGAGTGGAATAACGACAGCCCTCTCAGCTCCCGTCCTCCATCCGATTCGGTCGACAGGTTGGTTCGGTTAGCGGTCTTTCAAGTAAGCATGCTTCTGAGTAGAAAATCGCCCTCTTCTCATGATTGTTCTTTCTAGTTGTGGGGAATTTCTGACGGATATGAAGCAACACGCAACACCTTCCATCCCAATGAAACTTGGGCTGTTTGGCCCAAAATTGATGTCGTTGATATGCACTTTCTCTCAGCCGATGGCGATTTCCCCGATTTGAAAGATGCTGTTCCTCCCAATCCCAGTAAGTGCTAGACCTCTCGCGGGCTGGAGTGTTGCTGCATCCGTCGTATTCTCCAAGTCTCTAGTCTGTGTATCACTCTTCTCTCTCTTTTAAATTAATAACTTTGCGGTCTCATCACTCTTCTCTCTCAGCTCCTGATGATGGAATTCCCGTTGTTACACCAACTGATCCTTCCCCCACGCCAGACGTTCGATCAGGTGATTCTTCATTTCTTCAAACGCACCGAAGAAACTCAGAAAGTGAGGAACCCATGTACATCGGACAGCGGCGTCGGCACTACGGGTGGGTCGCAGATGTCAAATTGAAGAGGCACGATCGTTTTTGTGTCTCAAAGACGGTGTTCCGCCCTTGTGCGTCTCGCTGACGACAATGCAGAACTCTTTGTCGGACATTCTACTTGGGAGCCTTTCAGTGAAATGACGCGCATCGTGAAGTTCTATAACTTTCCATTCAATGGCGTCGCTGCACGCCAAATCGCTTTCCCGTCTTATCCTGGGCAATCACCTCCACTGATGATTTCATCGTCACGTCGGCCGGACTGGTTCTGACAGAAACGACAATCGATATCAGAAATCGGAAACTCTTCCGTGAACGCTCCAATATCAAGAGCAGTAAGCGTGTTCACGAAGATCGTAGCCTCTATCGCTTCTTAATTCATTTAATAGAAAGGGGACGTTATTCTGATTTTCTTAAGCCCTTGGTGGCTGCACGTCTTGCTCGAAATGGAAGAGAATGGATTAATTTCTTCACCGAATCCGGTAAATCCCACAAATCTCTCGTTTTTGAATCCAAATCGTTTTTGAATATCTTCTTTTGACAGCTGATTCTTTCCTGGGTATTGCCAGCTGTCAATGGATGGTGAGTGTTCCTACAAAAGAGTCCGTTTCGTGACACACGGCAATTATTAGGTTGTGGATTACAACAAGTTTCATCGTAGTGAACACATTGATGATAAGGGATTGCTGTTTGTTCTTGAGGGAATTCCAGGTGAGCATCTGCTTAAAGCTTACAAGAACATATGAGTCATCAACTGATGATCATTTTGAAATCAATTGCAGGTCTCATTCACAGCAAAGATATGACCAGACGTTTTAAAATCGCGTGGCTATTGGGGTTCTGCTAACCGTGCATGGTTCAGGGATGTAAGAGAAGTTCTAGGAGACAGATTGCGACTTGACAACGACACAGCATTGCTAAGTGTGTTCTCTAGAGTGAGTGATTCCGTGCTGGTGGAGTTTATCTCAACGATTCGTGTTTCTGGTTTATCGTCGAAACATAGAATGAGAATCCCCGCGCATTTGCATTCAAACATCTGGCACCAAGAGTCAGCAATCTTCAAGATATGGAGAGACTGATGCAGGTAAGAACTTCTGCGTTGTTGACGGCTCACAGCTTATGTTGCAGTTCTCTGCCGCGTCACCTGAAGCTGGAGGTCCACCCGCGAGTGTTGCTATTGCACCGCGATTTGATCTCAGCAACAAGAAACAAACGCCTGAAGGGGCAACGGACTCGAAAGTGATTGATGCGTCACTCGTTAATGATCTTGCGTTCGTCGGAATATCTGGTCCAGAGCATCAGAGAAATGATCCATTTTCATGGGTTGGAAACAAGGTACGAGATTGAAGAGGAGTTCTAGTTCAAATGATCTGTGTTGATCAATGTTAGGGACACAACAAATGGAATGCAAATGTTTGGCCGCATCATGGAATGCCAACTATATGGAATTTCACTTGGTACTTAATCAATGAGGAGGGCTTGACAAAACTGAAAGAAACTCCTATATTGATGCGTGGGTATGAAATGGATACATGGTCAGATGAGTTGGCTGAAGCTATACAGAAGAAGAATGAGACAATCGACGATTCAGATGGTGGAGACTACAGCGTGCAACAAGAACGAAGAGTTTGACAAATTATAATTTTTGCGCATTTTGTGGCACAATACTGCTCTGAACTAGACAGTTACCTTTTTTGTTGGATCAAACAATTTTCGATTTGACTACGCTTCTGCAAGTACGTGAAGAGAAGTTCAAAGGGACTGAATCGACGGGCCAAGCAGCAAAAATTCATCCGGGCTTCCTTGTTTGAAGCTTACAATGTCCCAACGTGGCAACGCACTTCTATCTCCTTATGCAAAATCACCAAGTAAAACTAGATCGCAACAGATCAATCTTCCATTAGGCTTTCAACAATTTTCAACTTTTTCGAAAAACGATGAAGAGTTCGCAGTTCCATTAACTCCCATCAATTTTGTTCCCACCCCGGTTGCTTCGCCGTCCCTCGTGACGCCCCCTTCTCTGGTTCTTGGTGGCGCAACAGTGAGGAGCTCTTTGGTTCGCTTTCCTTCTTTTGAAGCTTATGAGCACGATTCTGCTTCTCCTGTTACAAGAAGATTTGACCCAAAGCAAAGCAGACCATACATAGCAAGAAAACGTGCAAGACTCCTCTTGTTGGTCTCCTCCATGCTTGTATTGGTGACTGGGAGCATCTCCGGAATTCTAGCAAAGCTCATGAACAAACAGGTAACATTATAACGCCAACCAGAAATCGCAAAAATTCTACAACCATGGTTTAAACGACCCAGACAGTCGTCGAGAAGAATCCCATGGTGGATCATTTATTTTGAATTCCGTTTCAGATCGTTCCACATTCACAACCAGCTCGCTACTTTCAAGCCCCGTTTTTTCAATGTCTCCTAGTTCACTTGGGAGAACTCATGGTCCTCTTTTATTTACTCTTTTTAACAATCGTGCAAAGATGTTCATCAAAAAAAGTCAACAGCAAAGCGTCAACCCCCATCTACAAATCTGATCCGTCTGAGAGCCCTCCAACCATCCAGAATGTTCCCCCGGAGAACGAGCCGCCGAATTCGAAAGACGAAAATCCAAAAAACCGATTTCGCCGAAATTCCCCTCAATGAATTATACTTTCATGATGCTATCGATACACGTCTTCACTGCCCGTACTATCTGTGGGCCGTTCCCATGCTACTCGGTAAATGCTATCAGGCAGAGTCGAATAGCACTGGGAACTCATCACTTGTATTCACTCATCACTCACTTTTAGTTACTTGTATTTGGAATCACTTGTATTTTTTCACTTTCATTTTTTGAGACTCAGCACTTGTGTTGTTTTTCAGGTTATCTTTCAGCACTTCTTCTGAATATTGCGTTGTTATGACGCCAGCGAGTGTGTGGCAAATACTTCGAAGTTTCAATGTTGTTATCACTGGTTTGTTTTCTGTTGCTTATCTCCGGTCTGCCATTCGGGTTCATCAATTAATCGGAATTGTAAGTCCAGAGTTCCTTCTTTATGGAAGTGCCGCTCACCCCACTGCCCACAATGACATGATCATGATATTTTCATAGCTTGCTTTACCTGGTCTAACCCTTCAGGTATTCGTTACTGCTGGAATGGCTTTCACGAGCGTTTTCTATTTCACGCATGTTGATTCGGAGACTAATTTTGCACATCTGAATGCAAATTGGGTTGGAATTGGTTTTACTGTATTTGGTACGACTTTAGCGGCGGGAGTTTTCGTAGTACAGGTAATGAAGCATGAATGGTTGGGGTCAATTTGTTGGTGCAGGAAGCCATCATGAGGAAATATAAGTGTAACCCTCTCGAAGGTGTTGGACTGATGGGGTTGTACGGAACTCTGTTCGAATGATAATGCTGTATGCTGTACACCTCGCAAGAATTGAGGATTTTAAAGAAACTATTTCAATGATTACAATTGGATTCAAGGAGGAAGAGTATTTTCATGGATCGCTTGCTACATTACTCGGTAAGCCCAAACTACGAGGGGACAGCACTGTGCAAGGTACTCTTGGCCTCCTGGGCAATAAGTTGTGGTAGATCTCGATATTTCTTTTTTATTTAAACTTCGTGGGGTTACTTACTGCTCATCTTTTTTATCAGGGTCAATCTTCTTTGTGCTTTCAACGTCTGTTCTCAACACAACAGGTAAAATATTCTCCCATGCAAACTTTATGCCTCATCCCTCCCCCCCTAATCACTCATGCCACTCTCCTTTGTTGCAGCATTGACGGTTACCACGCTAGGATCTGCTCTATTGTGCACAATTCTGTTCACTTCTCGTGTTGGTGTCATTTGGATTATTGAGTTGCTAATTGGATGGTCTCCATTTAGTTTCTACAATCTAATTGGCGTTGTTTTCATTTCCTTTGCAATACTGATTTATAATTATAACTACATCAAAGGAATTGACACTCGTCATTCTAGAGCTTCAAGCGACGAAGCATCAAGATGTATGGGGGGAGCGGATCAATTTCTATTCAAGCCCCTTTGCAGCGGGTCGGGGGAGCCTTCAAAACCAAGCATCTAGATGTTGTTTCAATCAAGCCTTCTGACGCAGCAAAGGAGTAGTTTAGCACTTGCGTCAACAGGTTCCCAGGAATTCAATCGCCCACACAATGCCAGTGTCTCATTGCAATGTTTTGCCTCCCAGGAATTCAATCGCCCACACAATGCCAGTGTCTCATTGCAATGTTTTGCCTCAATCTTTTTTTTTTAGATTTCTGAATTTTGTTTTTCTGTTTTACAAATTAGCATTTGTTTGTGAAACAACTTCAAGCGTTTTGACAAGAATTGGGGAAAATCAAATGCGCGGAGAAGATCACCAAATAATCATAAGAAAACGTTCAGCAATCCATGTCTCAACTTGCTGACAAGAAAGGTGCACTGCAAACGAATTTGTGGAATCGGTGGTGTTTCGATTCGTGAGACTTCATCAGTGGCAAATTGCACTGGTAGTTGGTTGACTGGAATCGACCATATCGATTCAATTGTTTCAGACGAGTGATCCGCCGTTCATAGCAACATCTGCACAAAAACGAAATCATCAGCGTCCTCGATAATGTCTCGACTTGCCTGCAGACCCGCCAAGGGAATCGCCCTTGATATTTTCGGTGCTTGGAGCTATTGCTGACCGGCCGAAAAACGCATCTAACTGATTGTCCAATCTTGACTTCGTCGATTCGGTCCCCATATATTGGTCCAATTGAGAGTCCTGAACATCAACACATATGACCCCAGAACTAAAAAACAGTAGTACGCCTCACCAGATCCGCTTCTGTCACATTGGGACTTCTTCCTCCCCGTCCTCGTCCACGGCCCCGACCCCTTCCACTGATGAAGCCTCGTCCACCACGGCTGCTGGAGCCAGCGGTGAAGCGCGGGTTGTACGGTCTGCCCTTGCTCCGCCTCGGATTGCCCCCCGTGCTCCTCTGTACCCCCCACGGAGACGCAGACCACCTCTGCTGCGTGTTCTGTAGGGACGGAACACTCCACCGAACCGTCTGTCTAAACTGATGTTTCCTTGCCGGCGAAGGCCTCCACGGTAGAAGCGGCGAATTCCAAATCGGGAAGCGCGAAAACCAGACAGAGGGCCGTAAACGCTGAATCCACCACCAGTATAACCGCCACGTGAAGGTCTGTAAGCCCCCCTGGTGTTGAAGGATCGGGCAAATGTCCCTGCGCCTGACGGAAAGGATGGAATTCCGGGACGACGAAGAGATTTGGTGAGGGATGAAAAGAAGACGATGAATGAATAGAATGGAGGCAATTGAAGACATAAAATTAAGGCGGATTGATTCCAGAGCCCCGACTGATAGATGTAATGCTGCTGCTGCGGTGTGTGGAAAAAACACAAAAAAAACAGCTGGTGGTTATTTATATGCCTTCATTGATGAAACCTGGAAGCAACGCGCAGCTCCATCCGCACGATCAAGGAAGCCGCCACTGAAGCAGAAATCCGCCCTTGGCTGAAAACTCTTCTCGGAGCAGGTGCATCGTCGGAAGTCGAACTGAAGCTCGGATAGAGGCGCCTTCCAGTCATCCTGAATCAGACTCCTTTCTTCACAGAGCATTATAACTCAGGATTGGAGCTTGGCATGAGCACGACCGCAGCAGCAGCATTCCATCAAGTAACAACAAGCGACAAAGAAAGCAGCATTGCAGCTTCTTTCCAGAAGAAATAAGTTGCTTGAAGCCATAGCAATGAGTCAAATTTTCATCTAGTGCGTTTGTCACTTTTTTTTGCAACACATTATTTCCATCATCTTAATTTCACATCCAAGTAAGTGTAGTGAATTACGAACCTCTTGTTGCCATTCCACGCCTTGAATATGAGCTGAATGTTGCTCCACCTCGAACCATCTCTGAAAGCTTCTGATACTGCGGAAAATTGATAACGCTGAAACTTTTTCTTGGCTTGACAAATCCGAGAAAATAATTTTTATTTCGTTGCGAACGATTGCTGCTTTATCGACGAAACCTCCTTTAACAGTCAAAGATAATTTTGCTGGCGCTTCCAAACCAGAAGAGCGAACTCCACCACACCAGAGAGAGTCTGTCTACCAGTCCAGGCACGTTCGACTGAAAATCGGATTGGGAATCAGGCGAGGCGTAACGCACACATCCTCATGCTACGGCCTTGGGAGATGACTTGAGACCGGCAAATGGCAATTACACCGCGGAGATTCATTTTTTGATCTCTCGTCTACCGTTCAACTCCTAACAATTTTCGGCCCAGTGCTGTGGTTGTATTTGTGGAGTCTTAGTCGCCTTTCGCAGAGAGAAAAGCGATCCAAAACAGCACTTTATCCACGTCTTCTTTATCAATTGACAAATGGGCGAGCAGGATTGGGTCCAATTTCCCGATTTTCGTTCTTACTGCTTCGGCTAGTGATCCTAGCGACACTGGTAATGACATGGAAAAGCAGTCTACAAGTTTCAGCGTTACCATTTCCACTTTTCTCGTTTTTCACTATTTGGAATTTCAGTTTGCTAACAGTTAAGCGCGAAAACTGTGCTTCGCTGCATTGTGTACCTTTAAAGAATATTGATGCCTTTCAGGCCTATTTTGTGATTGTTGCGCTTCTTACAGTAGCTCAATATTGTTTTCCTTCTTATCGGTCGAGTCTTCAACACTTCAGTTATCCGACTTGGATTCTCTACCAACAGCAACTCACTGCTAATCTAGTCGTTTCTTTAGGCTTTTGGGTGAGCCACTCCTTCCTTTAGCCCTCTCAATTTCCATTCTTCAGTTTTTCACATTTCCGATCCTTTATGGCAAAGTCTCTTCTGGCTATCTGACTAGTTGCAATTCTTTTGTACAGCATTTTTTTAATTCAGTTTTCATTATAGCGGAGTTTTTTTTGACTGGCTTACCAGTCGAATGGAGAAGATTCGATAGCGCAACCGTAAGTATTCTTTCATCTCTTGCAGTTAAATTCAGAGACAGTTGGGGCAAAATTCTCCGTTGGGTGACCCAGAGACATCTGCTAATCAGTTCTTTTCAGATTGCATCTGTTATTTATCTTACTGTATCTGTTCTCTCGTACGGCACGCTGCCTTCCATCCCTTTAGACCTTAAGAAGCACAGCTCCGTTTGTAAGGAAAGCGTCTAAAAGCAAAGGCTCTAATCTTCTTACTCTTTCTGTTTCAGTCGTCGTCATTCTTCTTCTGTTTGTTCATGTTGCGACTCATGCAGTATTCTGCCATTACTCGTCTTTAACTCATGAGCTGGACCTCAAGAGGAGGCGCTCATCGACTGATGAGATAGACATAAAAGACGCGCAGTTTGCTCAACAACAACTTTCAGATGACAACTGAATATTGTTAGCTTTTCTCAGATCCCAAGACCTTCCTATACCGTTTAGATGACTTCTTTTTGTGGCGCGACACAGTCTTCATCGTGTGAATATGTTACAGCTTTTACAAGAAGTTCATGAATATTTCTTTCTCGTTTTTTCCGTTCTTCGTTGTTTCTGAAATCTTGAAACTTAAATCAATCCACAGTAGCGTGCCTATGAGTCATCTCGATGAGTGGCGTTTATCCACACAGCGTTTTCTCTGTTCTCCTCAAGTCTACGACAACATGGAATCTATTGAAGTGCCGAGAAGAAGACTGCGGAGGCGCGCAGAGAGAACAAGAGGGTTCGGATACGACGACGGACGTGAAAGGTGAAACTGATCTGATTTCTCATTATCTCTGATTTTTCTCTTTTAAATTTATCAGATGGAACGACGGTGGGAATATCTCTGAGACAAGAACGCTCTCTCCAACAGATCATGAATCAACTTTGAGGCTTCCGAATCTATCTAATCCTAACTGGCTGCAATTCATCAAAGAAAGCGGAAGGTTTATCCGATAGAGATGTGAAATTAGTTGATAGAGGTGCGTCAATATCGAATGTCATTGAATATCGAATGTCATTGAATATCGCATGTCATTGAATATCGAATGTCATTGAATATCGAATGTCATTGAATATCGAATGTCATTGAATATCGAATGTCATTGAATATCGAATGTCATTGAATATCGAATGTCATTGAATATCGAATGTCATTGAATATCGAATGTCATTGAATATCGAATGTCATTGAATATCAAATGTCATTGAATATCGAATGTCATTGAATATCGAATGTCATTGAATATCGAATGTCATTGAATATCGAATGTCATTGAATATCGAATATCAATTGAATATCGAATGTCATTGAATGTCTTTTAGCACTAGACGATATTGAATCAAAGGCGAAGCATTATTTCGTCCTCTTCTCCCGTGAACGAGCCAAACGTCAAGAGCTGGTGAGGAGTTTATAGATGTTGACATCGCAAACCTGTTCTTCAGGAAAAGCAAGCGTTTTTGGTTCGAGCAAGGTAATCTGAAGATTCGTGCCAGTGACAAATTTTTATTTGCACAGCAAATGTGGAACTGAACAAGAAGTTAAGCGATGAACGCTTTCGTTCAGAGGTAGTTTCACTTATTACGGTTTCAGACAGTAATGCTCTGTGTTGATTGTAGGAACTTGGGACAAAACTCGCTGGTATTCGTGGTCATCCTTCCCAACTGCGAAGCATTGTCGAACGAATCGATTTACTCTACGCTCAGCTGGATACGCTTGTTCAGTGTCTCACAGGTGAGAGAATATTGTCACTTCAACATCTAGAGAGAATATTGTCACTTCACATCTATAAACTTTAATATATAGAAACATAAACTTCGATATATGGAAACATCAACTTCGATATATAGAAGCTTTGACCTTCATGAACTTATTAACTTTTAAATTCCTTCAGGAGTCACTTGTTTCTTGGCATACAAAGAACTGGATCGTCAACAAGCCTTGATAGTCGCGCTGGATTATTTATATCCCTGTAGAAATCTCGACCCTCGACTGAATGGTAAGCGTCACCAAATTATCATGATTTCAGAAATCATTTCAGCGTTATATGGTTCGATTTACTATTACAAAAATGGGATTAACGAAAGACAAGCCAGCCATCCCTAAGCCTCCAGAAACCGGTGGATATGCGCCGCGTAAGAAGTCCTTAATCCTTCTGACACGCGCGTCATTCGTGTTGTTCAGATGGAGAAGGGACTCCCTGGTTGTCACCAGGAGAGCGCCCTCAAGAGGTTCCCGAAGCTCGTCGAAAAACGGAGGCTAAAGGCGGCGTAGTATCTGAAACTAAAAAGTTGGAGACAAAACGTGAAACGAAAACGCCCGTAACGAAAGAATCTCCAGAAAAATCTCCAGCACCTCCATCAAAATCTCCTGTAGCGAAAGAATTGAAAAGAGGTGAAATAACTCAATAAATGAATATTACAACTGCAAAAGCATCTTATGAGACAAGTTGTCAATGAATAAATAGTCATTCAAAATGGTGAAGGATCGAAATAGAAATGATTACAAGAGGATTGAAAGCGTCATATG
>NW_026578515.1:2500-5000 GCF_029603195.1 Condylostylus longicornis
ATTAATAATGTAATATAAATCATTTACATTAACAGTGACGTATAGGTATACAACTTAAGCGCCATCCATTTTAAGGGCTAGTTGCTTCGGCAGGTGAGTTGTTACACACTCCTTAGCGGATTACGACTTCCATGTCCACCGTCCTGCTGTTTTAAGCAAGCAACGCCTTTCATGGTATCTGCATGAGTTGTTAATTTAGGCACCGTAACGTCACGTTTGGTTCATCCCACAGCGCCAGTTCTGCTTACCAAAAGTGGCCCACTGGGCACAATATATCATAACCTAAAACTTCATTCAAGAAAGTTTAGGTTCTTACCCATTTAAAGTTTGAGAATAGGTTAAGGTCGTTTCGGCCCTAAGGCCTCTAATCATTCGCTTTACCAGATAAGATTATTTTATATAATATTTTTATGCACCAGCTATCCTGAGGGAAACTTCGGTGGGAACCAGCTACTAGATAGTTCGATAGGTCTTTCGCCCCTATACCCAATTCTGACAATCGATTTGCACGTCAGAACTGTTTCGGTCTTCCATCAGGGTTTCCCCTGACTTCTACCTGATCAGGTATAGTTCACCATCTTTCGGGTCACAGCATATATGCTCAAGGTACGTTCTAGTTAGAGGTATAAAAAATAATTAAAAATTATTTATATACATAACTATATAGAACGCCCCAGGATTGATATTATATATATAAAATTATATATATAATTTAATCCCATATTAACAGTTAAGTTAATTACGCCTTTAGATTTTATTTAAAATAAATTCTAATGACTTGCACACATGTTAGACTCCTTGGTCCGTGTTTCAAGACGGGTCCCGAAGGTATCCTAAATCTATAGCATTGCTAATCATATTAATGCATATAATAATTATATTAATATATAAATTAATATAATATTATAAAATTATAATAATATATAATTTACGCATTATATTGATTTTTTATCTGTCAATTATTTATCCGATAATATTTAAATTATATTATATAGAAAATAAATTTTCATATATAAAATAAACTTTTTAAATATATCTTATGATAAATATATATTTATTAACAGATTGCAATGTCCATATATGAAAAAATTGCACACCATCATTATTATATAATTATATAATATTTATAATGTTGAATTTTTCATATTTCATGGATGTTTAGGTTCATCGGGCTTAACCTCTAAACAGTTTCACGTACTATTTAACTCTCTATTCAGAGTTCTTTTCAACTTTCCCTCACGGTACTTGTTTGCTATCGGTCTCATGGTTATATTTAGTTTTAGATGGAGTTTACCACCCACTTAGTGCTGCACTATCAAGCAACACGACTCTTTGGAAATATCTTCTAATAATCATTAACGTCATACGGGCCTAGCACCCTCTATGGGTAAATGGCCTCGTTTAAGAAGGACTTAGACTGTTAATTTCTCATATTAGAATATAGATATTCCATACACTACATCGGATATTTGTATAAACAAAATCCTTTAGTGCTGAACTAGTTTCTTTTCGCTCGCCGCTACTAAGAAAATCCTAGTTAGTTTCTTTTCCTCCCCTAACTAATATGCTTAAATTCAGGGGGTAGTCTCATATGAGTTGAGGTTGTTTTTAAGAATATTTTTAATTTTTCTTTTTAGTTGAAAACTAAATATATATAAGTTACTGTATTGTTTATATTATAAATAATATAATTTTATATAAGTTTTCCTCTTTAATGTATTAATACTAATTTATTAATACTAGGATATACTTATTTTTTTATTATATTTTATAATATAAGTAAAATATATATAATTGAATTTTAATATTATGGTATTCCTACCAGTAATATATCATGTGCTATAAATAATATAATTTAAAATTATATTATAAGCAACTTTATTAAATTATTCTTACAACCCTCAACCATATGTAGTCCATGCAGTATTAAATTTTTTAATAAATTTATATACTCTGTAGCATGGACTGCAATATGCGTTCAAAATGTCGATGTTCATGTGTCCTGCAGTTCACACGATGACGCACAGTTAGCTGCGTTCTTCATCGACCCATGAGCCAAGTGATCCACCGTTTAGAGTTTTATAAAATTTTTTTTTTATTTTCGTCAGATATATATCGATAATATATATACATTCTAAAACATATTAAAATATATAAATAATATAATCTATGTGCTGCGAATGTCTCTAACTTTCCTTTTATCCGTATCCCAACTGTTTTATACAAGAAAAGTTATTACCATAATATATGGACAACAACGTAAGAATATATTTTTATATATTTTCTATATTATAAATGATCGTATATTGTTTTATTTAAAATACTTCCATATTATATAATTAATATAATGATTTTTATTTTTTTTATATTATATTATTTCAGGGGGGATACACTTTGATACTATTAATGTTATATATTTGCAATAAATATATAACAGTATCAGATACATATATTTATTAAAATATACATATCGTATCCAATAAAGGTCGAATAAATGATA
>NW_026578515.1:10000-12500 GCF_029603195.1 Condylostylus longicornis
CAGGCTGAAAAAATTTTTTCATCGGGTGGGCATAACATGCTTACCAACCCAGGTTACTTTTCATTCATGAAAAGTAATTATTGCCTGTCGAGCATAACATATGTCCCGGTAAGGCTTATATTGCCATTGGTAAATATCAAACCAGGCTGAAAAAAATTTTTTCATCGGGTGGGCATAACATGTTTACCAACCCAGGTTACTTTTCATTCATGAAAAATAATTATTGCCTGTCGAGCATAACATATGTCCCGATCAGGCTTATTTTGCCTTTGATAAATATCAAACCAGGCTGAAAAAAATTTTTTCATCGGGTGGGCATAACATGCTTACCAACCCAGGTTACTTTTCATTCATGAAAAGTAATTATTGCCTGTCGAGCATAACATATGTCCCGATCAGGCTTATTTTGCCTTTGATAAATATCAAACCAGGCTGAAAAAATTTTTTTCATCGGGTGGGCATAACATGTTTACCAACTCAGGTTACTTTTCATTCATGAAAAGTAATTATTGCCTGTCGAGCATAACATATGTCCCGATCAGGCTTATATTGCCATTGGTAAATATCAAACCAGGCTGAAAAAAATTTTTTCATCGGGTGGGCATAACATGTTTACCAACCCAGGTTACTTTTCATTCATGAAAAGTAATTATTGCCTGTCGAGCATAACATATGTCCCGATCAGGCTTATTTTGCCTTTGATAAATATCAAACCAGGCTGAAAAAAATTTTTTCATCGGGTGGGCATAACATGTTTACCAACCCAGGTTACTTTTCATTCATGAAAAGTAATTATTGCCTGTCGAGCATAACATATGTCCCGATCAGGCTTATTTTGCCTTTGATAAATATCAAACCAGGCTGAAAAAAATTTTTTCATCGGGTGGGCATAACATGTTTACCAACCCAGGTTACTTTTCATTCATGAAAAATAATTATTGCCTGTCGAGCATAACATATGTCCCGATCAGGCTTATTTTGCCTTTGATAAATATCAAACCAGGCTGAAAAAAATTTTTTCATCGGGTGGGCATAACATGCTTACCAACCCAGGTTACTTTTCATTCATGAAAAGTAATTATTGCCTGTCGAGCATAACATATGTCCCGATCAGGCTTATTTTGCCTTTGATAAATATCAAACCAGGCTGAAAAAATTTTTTTCATCGGGTGGGCATAACATGTTTACCAACTCAGGTTACTTTTCATTCATGAAAAGTAATTATTGCCTGTCGAGCATAACATATGTCCCGATCAGGCTTATATTGCCATTGGTAAATATCAAACCAGGCTGAAAAAAATTTTTTCATCGGGTGGGCATAACATGCTTACCAACCCAGGTTACTTTTCACTTATGAAAAGTAATTATTGCCTGTCGAGCATAACATATGTCTCGTTCAGGTCTATGTTATTCCCATATCCAATACCTGCCACTGTATTGATATATAATAATAAGTATTACTTAAATCATTATTCATGCAGTAATACATTAAGAAAATACTTATTTGAAGTATTTATAGTAAGAATATACTTAACCTATCTTAACAACCACCACCACCACCTACCAATCAATATTACAAGCCTTCAATAGCAAATGTTTATCACCATTCCTATAATACATACTTATATATAGGTAAGTATAATAAGAATGTACTACTTAAGTACCAACGCCACTATTAATACTCATATGCAATTTTATAATACACACTTAATATACTTATAGTAAGTAATAAGAATGTAATAATAGTGGCTACCGCCATCGCCACTATTATACCCATATACAATTTTATAATACATACTTAATACTTTATAGTAAGTAATAAGAATGTACTAATAGTGGCTACCGCCATCGCCACTATTATACCCATATACTATTTTATAATTCATACTTAATACTTTATAGTAAGTAATAAGAATGTACTAATAGTGGCTACCGCCATCGCCACTATTATACCCATATACTATTTTATAATTCATACTTAATACTTTATAGTAAGTAATAAGAATGTACTAATAGTGGCTACCGCCATCGCCACTATTATACCCATATACTATTTTATAATTCATACTTAATACTTTATAGTAAGTAATAAGAATGTACTAATAGTGGCTACCGCCATCGCCACTATTATACCCATATACTATTTTATAATTCATACTTAATACTTTATAGTAAGTAATAAGAATGTACTAATAGTGGCTACCGCCATCGCCACTATTATACCCATATACTATTTTATAATTCATACTTAATACTTTATAGTAAGTAATAAGAATGTACTAATAGTGGCTACCGCCATCGCCACTATTATACCCATATACTATTTTATAATTCATACTTAATACTTTATAGTAAGTAATAAGAATGTACTAATAGTGGCTACCGCCATCGCCACTATTATACCCATATACAATTTTATAATACATACTTAATACTTTATAGTAAGTAATAAGAATGTACTACTAGTGGCTACCACCATCGCCACTATTATATACCCATA
>NW_026578515.1:15000-17500 GCF_029603195.1 Condylostylus longicornis
ACACGAAACCCTTCTCCACTTCAGTCCTCCAAGGTCTCATTCGATTATTTGCTACTACCACCAAGATCTGTACCAATGGCAGCTCCACACATCCTTACGGAAGATGCTTCTACGCTACCATTGTACCCACCTACTTGTTAATGTTTCTAAATTTATATACATTAATAATGTAATATAAATCATTTACATTAACAGTGACGTATAGGTATACAACTTAAGCGCCATCCATTTTAAGGGCTAGTTGCTTCGGCAGGTGAGTTGTTACACACTCCTTAGCGGATTACGACTTCCATGTCCACCGTCCTGCTGTTTTAAGCAAGCAACGCCTTTCATGGTATCTGCATGAGTTGTTAATTTAGGCACCGTAACGTCACGTTTGGTTCATCCCACAGCGCCAGTTCTGCTTACCAAAAGTGGCCCACTGGGCACAATATATCATAACCTAAAACTTCATTCAAGAAAGTTTAGGTTCTTACCCATTTAAAGTTTGAGAATAGGTTAAGGTCGTTTCGGCCCTAAGGCCTCTAATCATTCGCTTTACCAGATAAGATTATTTTATATAATATTTTTATGCACCAGCTATCCTGAGGGAAACTTCGGTGGGAACCAGCTACTAGATAGTTCGATAGGTCTTTCGCCCCTATACCCAATTCTGACAATCGATTTGCACGTCAGAACTGTTTCGGTCTTCCATCAGGGTTTCCCCTGACTTCTACCTGATCAGGTATAGTTCACCATCTTTCGGGTCACAGCATATATGCTCAAGGTACGTTCTAGTTAGAGGTATAAAAAATAATTAAAAATTATTTATATACATAACTATATAGAACGCCCCAGGATTGATATTATATATATAAAATTATATATATAATTTAATCCCATATTAACAGTTAAGTTAATTACGCCTTTAGATTTTATTTAAAATAAATTCTAATGACTTGCACACATGTTAGACTCCTTGGTCCGTGTTTCAAGACGGGTCCCGAAGGTATCCTAAATCTATAGCATTGCTAATCATATTAATGCATATAATAATTATATTAATATATAAATTAATATAATATTATAAAATTATAATAATATATAATTTACGCATTATATTGATTTTTTATCTGTCAATTATTTATCCGATAATATTTAAATTATATTATATAGAAAATAAATTTTCATATATAAAATAAACTTTTTAAATATATCTTATGATAAATATATATTTATTAACAGATTGCAATGTCCATATATGAAAAAATTGCACACCATCATTATTATATAATTATATAATATTTATAATGTTGAATTTTTCATATTTCATGGATGTTTAGGTTCATCGGGCTTAACCTCTAAACAGTTTCACGTACTATTTAACTCTCTATTCAGAGTTCTTTTCAACTTTCCCTCACGGTACTTGTTTGCTATCGGTCTCATGGTTATATTTAGTTTTAGATGGAGTTTACCACCCACTTAGTGCTGCACTATCAAGCAACACGACTCTTTGGAAATATCTTCTAATAATCATTAACGTCATACGGGCCTAGCACCCTCTATGGGTAAATGGCCTCGTTTAAGAAGGACTTAGACTGTTAATTTCTCATATTAGAATATAGATATTCCATACACTACATCGGATATTTGTATAAACAAAATCCTTTAGTGCTGAACTAGTTTCTTTTCGCTCGCCGCTACTAAGAAAATCCTAGTTAGTTTCTTTTCCTCCCCTAACTAATATGCTTAAATTCAGGGGGTAGTCTCATATGAGTTGAGGTTGTTTTTAAGAATATTTTTAATTTTTCTTTTTAGTTGAAAACTAAATATATATAAGTTACTGTATTGTTTATATTATAAATAATATAATTTTATATAAGTTTTCCTCTTTAATGTATTAATACTAATTTATTAATACTAGGATATACTTATTTTTTTATTATATTTTATAATATAAGTAAAATATATATAATTGAATTTTAATATTATGGTATTCCTACCAGTAATATATCATGTGCTATAAATAATATAATTTAAAATTATATTATAAGCAACTTTATTAAATTATTCTTACAACCCTCAACCATATGTAGTCCATGCAGTATTAAATTTTTTAATAAATTTATATACTCTGTAGCATGGACTGCAATATGCGTTCAAAATGTCGATGTTCATGTGTCCTGCAGTTCACACGATGACGCACAGTTAGCTGCGTTCTTCATCGACCCATGAGCCAAGTGATCCACCGTTTAGAGTTTTATAAAATTTTTTTTTTATTTTCGTCAGATATATATCGATAATATATATACATTCTAAAACATATTAAAATATATAAATAATATAATCTATGTGCTGCGAATGTCTCTAACTTTCCTTTTATCCGTATCCCAACTGTTTTATACAAGAAAAGTTATTACCATAATATATGGACAACAACGTAAGAATATATTTTTATATATTTTCTATATTATAAATGATCGTATATTGTTTTATTTAAAATACTTCCATATTATATAAT
>NW_026578515.1:22500-25000 GCF_029603195.1 Condylostylus longicornis
ATTGGTAAATATCAAACCAGGCTGAAAAAAATTCTTTCATCGGGTGGGCATAACATGTTTACCAACCCAGGTTACTTTTCATTCATGAAAAGTAATTATTGCCTGTCGAGCATAACATATGTCCCGATCAGGCTTATTTTGCCTTTGATAAATATCAAACCAGGCTGAAAAAATTTTTTCATCGGGTGGGCATAACATGCTTACCAACCCAGGTTACTTTTCATTCATGAAAAGTAATTATTGCCTGTCGAGCATAACATATGTCCCGGTAAGGCTTATATTGCCATTGGTAAATATCAAACCAGGCTGAAAAAAATTTTTTCATCGGGTGGGCATAACATGTTTACCAACCCAGGTTACTTTTCATTCATGAAAAATAATTATTGCCTGTCGAGCATAACATATGTCCCGATCAGGCTTATTTTGCCTTTGATAAATATCAAACCAGGCTGAAAAAAATTTTTTCATCGGGTGGGCATAACATGCTTACCAACCCAGGTTACTTTTCATTCATGAAAAGTAATTATTGCCTGTCGAGCATAACATATGTCCCGATCAGGCTTATTTTGCCTTTGATAAATATCAAACCAGGCTGAAAAAATTTTTTTCATCGGGTGGGCATAACATGTTTACCAACTCAGGTTACTTTTCATTCATGAAAAGTAATTATTGCCTGTCGAGCATAACATATGTCCCGATCAGGCTTATATTGCCATTGGTAAATATCAAACCAGGCTGAAAAAAATTTTTTCATCGGGTGGGCATAACATGTTTACCAACCCAGGTTACTTTTCATTCATGAAAAGTAATTATTGCCTGTCGAGCATAACATATGTCCCGATCAGGCTTATTTTGCCTTTGATAAATATCAAACCAGGCTGAAAAAAATTTTTTCATCGGGTGGGCATAACATGTTTACCAACCCAGGTTACTTTTCATTCATGAAAAGTAATTATTGCCTGTCGAGCATAACATATGTCCCGATCAGGCTTATTTTGCCTTTGATAAATATCAAACCAGGCTGAAAAAAATTTTTTCATCGGGTGGGCATAACATGTTTACCAACCCAGGTTACTTTTCATTCATGAAAAATAATTATTGCCTGTCGAGCATAACATATGTCCCGATCAGGCTTATTTTGCCTTTGATAAATATCAAACCAGGCTGAAAAAAATTTTTTCATCGGGTGGGCATAACATGCTTACCAACCCAGGTTACTTTTCATTCATGAAAAGTAATTATTGCCTGTCGAGCATAACATATGTCCCGATCAGGCTTATTTTGCCTTTGATAAATATCAAACCAGGCTGAAAAAATTTTTTTCATCGGGTGGGCATAACATGTTTACCAACTCAGGTTACTTTTCATTCATGAAAAGTAATTATTGCCTGTCGAGCATAACATATGTCCCGATCAGGCTTATATTGCCATTGGTAAATATCAAACCAGGCTGAAAAAAATTTTTTCATCGGGTGGGCATAACATGCTTACCAACCCAGGTTACTTTTCACTTATGAAAAGTAATTATTGCCTGTCGAGCATAACATATGTCTCGTTCAGGTCTATGTTATTCCCATATCCAATACCTGCCACTGTATTGATATATAATAATAAGTATTACTTAAATCATTATTCATGCAGTAATACATTAAGAAAATACTTATTTGAAGTATTTATAGTAAGAATATACTTAACCTATCTTAACAACCACCACCACCACCTACCAATCAATATTACAAGCCTTCAATAGCAAATGTTTATCACCATTCCTATAATACATACTTATATATAGGTAAGTATAATAAGAATGTACTACTTAAGTACCAACGCCACTATTAATACTCATATGCAATTTTATAATACACACTTAATATACTTATAGTAAGTAATAAGAATGTAATAATAGTGGCTACCGCCATCGCCACTATTATACCCATATACTATTTTATAATTCATACTTAATACTTTATAGTAAGTAATAAGAATGTACTAATAGTGGCTACCGCCATCGCCACTATTATACTCATATACAATTTTATAATATATACTTAATACTTTATAGTAAGTAATAAGAATGTACTAATAGTGGCTACCGCCATCGCCACTATTATACCCATATACTATTTTATAATTCATACTTAATACTTTATAGTAAGTAATAAGAATGTACTAATAGTGGCTACCGCCATCGCCACTATTATACCCATATACTATTTTATAATTCATACTTAATACTTTATAGTAAGTAATAAGAATGTACTAATAGTGGCTACCGCCATCGCCACTATTATACCCATATACTATTTTATAATTCATACTTAATACTTTATAGTAAGTAATAAGAATGTACTAATAGTGGCTACCGCCATCGCCACTATTATACCCATATACTATTTTATAATTCATACTTAATACTTTATAGTAAGTAATAAGAATGTACTAATAGTGGCTACCGCCATCGCCACTATTATACCCATATACTATTTTATAATTCATACTT
>NW_026578515.1:27500-30000 GCF_029603195.1 Condylostylus longicornis
TATAAAACAGAAAAGAAAACTCTTCCGATACCTCTCGACGGCTTCTCTATGATTGTTTCTGTTACCAGGATGATCATAATGACCATATTTATTACAAACGTATACTCAACAGGTTACGGAATTGGAACCGTATTCCCTTTCGCTTATTTAATTTAAGGTATTTTATATTATCAATGGGGATAAAACCTTAAATTTTGTTCGGCTTTCGCCTTAAGCTTAGGACCGACTAACTCGTGATCAACCACTGTTCACACGAAACCCTTCTCCACTTCAGTCCTCCAAGGTCTCATTCGATTATTTGCTACTACCACCAAGATCTGTACCAATGGCAGCTCCACACATCCTTACGGAAGATGCTTCTACGCTACCATTGTACCCACCTACTTGTTAATGTTTCTAAATTTATATACATTAATAATGTAATATAAATCATTTACATTAACAGTGACGTATAGGTATACAACTTAAGCGCCATCCATTTTAAGGGCTAGTTGCTTCGGCAGGTGAGTTGTTACACACTCCTTAGCGGATTACGACTTCCATGTCCACCGTCCTGCTGTTTTAAGCAAGCAACGCCTTTCATGGTATCTGCATGAGTTGTTAATTTAGGCACCGTAACGTCACGTTTGGTTCATCCCACAGCGCCAGTTCTGCTTACCAAAAGTGGCCCACTGGGCACAATATATCATAACCTAAAACTTCATTCAAGAAAGTTTAGGTTCTTACCCATTTAAAGTTTGAGAATAGGTTAAGGTCGTTTCGGCCCTAAGGCCTCTAATCATTCGCTTTACCAGATAAGATTATTTTATATAATATTTTTATGCACCAGCTATCCTGAGGGAAACTTCGGTGGGAACCAGCTACTAGATAGTTCGATAGGTCTTTCGCCCCTATACCCAATTCTGACAATCGATTTGCACGTCAGAACTGTTTCGGTCTTCCATCAGGGTTTCCCCTGACTTCTACCTGATCAGGTATAGTTCACCATCTTTCGGGTCACAGCATATATGCTCAAGGTACGTTCTAGTTAGAGGTATAAAAAATAATTAAAAATTATTTATATACATAACTATATAGAACGCCCCAGGATTGATATTATATATATAAAATTATATATATAATTTAATCCCATATTAACAGTTAAGTTAATTACGCCTTTAGATTTTATTTAAAATAAATTCTAATGACTTGCACACATGTTAGACTCCTTGGTCCGTGTTTCAAGACGGGTCCCGAAGGTATCCTAAATCTATAGCATTGCTAATCATATTAATGCATATAATAATTATATTAATATATAAATTAATATAATATTATAAAATTATAATAATATATAATTTACGCATTATATTGATTTTTTATCTGTCAATTATTTATCCGATAATATTTAAATTATATTATATAGAAAATAAATTTTCATATATAAAATAAACTTTTTAAATATATCTTATGATAAATATATATTTATTAACAGATTGCAATGTCCATATATGAAAAAATTGCACACCATCATTATTATATAATTATATAATATTTATAATGTTGAATTTTTCATATTTCATGGATGTTTAGGTTCATCGGGCTTAACCTCTAAACAGTTTCACGTACTATTTAACTCTCTATTCAGAGTTCTTTTCAACTTTCCCTCACGGTACTTGTTTGCTATCGGTCTCATGGTTATATTTAGTTTTAGATGGAGTTTACCACCCACTTAGTGCTGCACTATCAAGCAACACGACTCTTTGGAAATATCTTCTAATAATCATTAACGTCATACGGGCCTAGCACCCTCTATGGGTAAATGGCCTCGTTTAAGAAGGACTTAGACTGTTAATTTCTCATATTAGAATATAGATATTCCATACACTACATCGGATATTTGTATAAACAAAATCCTTTAGTGCTGAACTAGTTTCTTTTCGCTCGCCGCTACTAAGAAAATCCTAGTTAGTTTCTTTTCCTCCCCTAACTAATATGCTTAAATTCAGGGGGTAGTCTCATATGAGTTGAGGTTGTTTTTAAGAATATTTTTAATTTTTCTTTTTAGTTGAAAACTAAATATATATAAGTTACTGTATTGTTTATATTATAAATAATATAATTTTATATAAGTTTTCCTCTTTAATGTATTAATACTAATTTATTAATACTAGGATATACTTATTTTTTTATTATATTTTATAATATAAGTAAAATATATATAATTGAATTTTAATATTATGGTATTCCTACCAGTAATATATCATGTGCTATAAATAATATAATTTAAAATTATATTATAAGCAACTTTATTAAATTATTCTTACAACCCTCAACCATATGTAGTCCATGCAGTATTAAATTTTTTAATAAATTTATATACTCTGTAGCATGGACTGCAATATGCGTTCAAAATGTCGATGTTCATGTGTCCTGCAGTTCACACGATGACGCACAGTTAGCTGCGTTCTTCATCGACCCATGAGCCAAGTGATCCACCGTTTAGAGTTTTATAAAATTT
>NW_026578516.1:0-19317 GCF_029603195.1 Condylostylus longicornis
TGACTTCAATCTGAAGTGCAGATGATGGCAATTGATTGAATAGAAAAGGTAGTGGATTCTGAATTTCCAGTATTGAGATTTCAACCAATTAAACTGGAGGATCGGGAAGCTTCAAATGAGGCTAAGAAGTCTTCAGAAGTTGGTTCAACTGGGGAGTTGTTGAGTAAGGCCAGTGGATTGTTGTAATTTCCCCAAGAACATTCGTGGATTGAAAAGTCACTCACCTGATTCGCTGAGATTCGTACTGCTGCTTTCCATCAATGCATTCATCAAAATGGATTTTCTCCCGATCATGCAGTGAACTACTTTATAAAGGTCATCTGGCTACTCAATATTTGTGTAGGTTTTTGACAGCTGTGACGAAAGAGCTTGGTGCTGATTTTATCATGAAGGCAAAAAAAGTCAGTTGTCGGAAGTTCAATTCCATTGAACAGAAAAAGCCAATTGCGGCTTCAGTCATTTTTGCTCCGGCGCTCCAAGCAGTCTCGGATGCCATCGAATATGTGTCTCCTGGAGCAACTATTGTTACCGTAGCACTTCCATCTGGTCAGAAGTCACTTCGCCCCCAGGGTTCAATTATGGGTACGTCACGAGACCTTGAAGAAGCTATGCTGCTACAGGAAAGGTCAAGGCTCATGTAGCTGAGAAGGCGTTCCTCTATTAAACGATTAATAGAGGAAGGGAAAATCAGAGGTCGTGTTGTGCTTCGTGTGGCTGAAAGCAAGAACTAAATCAGAACCTCTAGAATTTCCATTTTTCACTGCATCAATTCATTTTTGAAGTTTTTTGTCTGACGAACTTGAAAGATTGAGTGCATTAAAACTATTGTGAAACCGTGGCGACCAGGGAGTAGCGGAAGAGCCTCCTGTGTGTCAAAACATTGTATTCAACGCTATTCCTGGCTCTTGTGACATTTGATTGCGAAGTCCCACTTCGCCAACACCAATTACCGATTAGGAATAGATGGTGAACCCCTTGGGACTCTATACAAAGATAGTGAACGTGCAGGTACCGGATCAGAAAAAAATTAGACAGATGCAAGCTGAATTGGCAGATTTGACGAAGCCAGCGGTGGTGAGTCCAGAGGCATAACAAACGGTGAGCTGAATTTTCAGGCCGACATTCTCGTGAAAGCCACACTCAAGCTTTTGCTTAGCGTCCAGGGAGAACTGGATGCCTTCAGTGCAAGAGGTTAGCAGGCAGGCAATTGTTGCAGGGACATCAGTGCAAATGAAAATGTCGCACTGCTCATTTCTCAGCTGAGAGCCCTATTGAGAAAAGAGGTACAATGATGTCGGCGACAGTGGTGTGATTATCATTATTTTGATGCTACGTCTATCAAATGAAAGGGAGGAAACTACAACAAATGTCTCAAAGACGCGAGTCTAACCCTCATGACATCTCATCAAGGTAAGTGTGTTCGGCATTGGACTCACATTCAAAATCTGTAGAGACGATATTCCTGCCTGGTGTGATATGAAGCCTATAGAATCGTCTAGCTAACGGCGATAATACTTTGTCGTGGTGGCCGGAAACCCTCTGAAGATCATAATCTTGAGATCCTAGGATCGAGCCCCGCTGTCTGTGTCTAACTGACGATCCCTAACAGGGTGATGCGCGCGTATTAGACTGACTCTTCTCTCTATCATCCGCATGTATAAACGGGAACGGGAGTGTTGCTGAGTTATTGGATCTACCTCCTCACCAAGACCGTCCCTTTATTTCACCATTCAAGAATCCACTACCGGATCTCAAATCACTTCCAAGCAAAGGTATACTCGAAACAACATCAAGCGATGCCGTCATAGAATTTTAATTTCATGGGATTTCAGGTTGGCCCACTATTGAAGAAAGCCTCGAGCGAACCGCGAAGCCTTCAAAGTCGATTTTGAGGAGATCTTCAAGTGAATTGTCAAGATACGAATTTTGGAAGTCACTTCAAGAGAAGGAGTTTTTCGTCAATGGCGAAACGATCAAGAGAACGCCTGATACGAATTTTGGAAGTCACTTCAATGCTGCTGCTAGCGCAGATCCTATCGCGCACCTCCAACAAGCAAATTCAAACGGACCCTTTGTCTGAGGAGGCAGACAGCATCGTGGGCCTTCCATGGTCAACGATTGCTGATGAAGACGTCTGCATGCAGCGATGTTTTTGGAAGCATGGAGTGACTTTCCAGTTTGGTTCTTTCCCGGTGAGTGAAGTTTGAGAAATAGTTATTCTAACGTTCTTGGTTTCCGTAGGCCTCTTAGACGGCCCTGGTTCTGTCCGTTCTCCCGCTGGTACAAGAAAACGACTAAAAAAAAGTTTCCTCCAAAATGTCTAGCTCCTTCGAATTTTGGAAGTCACTTTAATGCTGAGATGCTATCGACATCATCCTTTCGCAGTGCCGATATGCAGGGATGGAGGGCATGATATCCTCCACAAGAACAACCACATTATTCAGCCCCATGAAATACAGAAGAGGAGAGCTTCCGAAACGGGAGGCTGAAGGAAAGGATCGATGGGATACGGCAAAATGGAGATCACATCTCGACCTACCACCTTTCAATCCATCCACAGAATACAAAATAGAAAATTGGTTCCGTCAAACATAAAATCTTTTCTCATCAAGCAACGGCTAGCGTCATCAAAGCGTTATGCTTCTTGTTATCACCGTCGAGCTTCAGTACATTCTCCTTGAAGATATTGCGGATTCCTTCATCTACATTGAGGACATTGCAGACGCCATTGCCCGCCAAATATTTCCAGGACATACGGAAATCACGGAGCTCGAATCCCAATTCTATAAAAAGGATCGCCACATTTCAGTCTTCCGGGCTTTTGCTGCCCACAGGGCAGTTGAAGAAGCATACACCTACATGTGCAAACGTCGGAATCGGCTCAATATCCTCGGGACATACCAAGGAATTCACACCATCTTTTCAATGCTTCCACTAGAAGTGGCAAGGTCTCTCCGGAGAGCGTATTCTGAAAGAGAATGGACGGTCCTTGAGCTCTTCAAGTCCGCATGGTTGATGGAAGTCTCCCTTCAAGAGGATACTAAACCAGATCTCCCTCTTCCAATCTTCCAAGCCAGCACGCCATCAAATCCCGCGTCTAATCCACAAGACCAACCGCGAAATCGCTGCACTGGCTGCGGAAATACCCACTGGAGGAAGGACTGCTCTCACAAGAAAACAAGATGCGCCAATTGCGACAGGATCGGCCATATTTCCGAGGTTTGCCGGGCAAAAGTTCTCAAGGATACAGCAGGACGCTCACGAGTAACTGCACATTCAACGCAAAAGGGAGCCCGCCTTGAAGCGCAATTTGACAACACAACTCCTCAACAGATCTAGAGTGTGGCTGATGTCATAAACAAACTGTTGACAACAGCAGAAGATGAGAAGTTCAGGGCCCGAGAGCGATATATCAGCAAGAAGCGTCAAGCGGGTCCCTCTTATGACACTCCAGCGCCAGTAATTCGAAAGGTGCTCAAGCTGACAGTGCCAGAGGAAGAGGAATATGATGATGAAAATGGAAACGAACCTCAACCAGTCCTCCTTGCCGAAGACAACCAACCAGATGACTCAGTCCGCATCCCTAAGCGACAAAAACTCATCGAGGTACCCATCATAACCAACTACCGCTTACAGCTGTTCTCGATTCAGGAGCAATGGTCAACGTGATGTCGCACATGACCGCGGCACGTGTTAACTTCAAACCAAGCCTTAAATCCACTAAGGTTATGGCCAAGGACGTGAACCAGACGGAAGCTATCCTCAGCGAAGACGTCATAGTCTATATCACTCCTGAACGTTCTAGTAGCACACGTTTTTGCTCTTCTGAATTCGGAAACACCAACAATCCTGTCCATACCAACTCTGAAAGCACTTGAGATCTGTATTGACTTTGCTTCCATGACCGTTCAAAGCGCTGACTGCACATTACAGTGCTACAATCTTGACAACGGAACTGCATGTCCCCCTCCAAGTACTCTCCAACAAACTGAGTACCATAATGTTTTTTATGGTACAGCAAGCGATAAATGCCACTACATCCAAATGGAGCTCAATGCTCACTCCATCTCAATCATCAGCAGCATCCGCCCTTCTCCAAGAGTACTCTGACGTTTGGTTCGAACCTAAAGCAGGACAAGCAACAACAGTCACCATGGAGATAAGGGTGCGAGGAAAGCCCAGACGTGTAGCAGCTAGACCAACTCCCGTACATCTCAGAAACGAATTGAATCGACAGATTGATGACCTGTTGAAAGCCGGAGTCATCTGTTCAGCTCCTGATTGCAAATGGGTTAGCGCCTGCCATCTCGTCGCTAAGCCAAGATCGACAAAGTGGAGATTATTTATCGACTATCGATATGTCAACACATTGATAGAAGACGACCGATATCAAATACCCAATGCACAGGATTTACTGATCAGACTCACCGGTGCCAAGGTTTTCACTCTGGTTGATTTAAACTGGGGTTTCTGGAATGTAGCGTTGGATAAGTCGAGTATTCAGTAACCGGGCTTTGTCGTGCCCGAAAGGGACGTTTTCGAATGGACAGTCATGCCGTTTGGCCTCCGGACGAGCCCCACCATCTTTCAAAGAGCAATAGCCCCTACTCGATGAAGGAAACCGGTCTACATAGATGATATTATCATTTATACACGCACCGTTGACGAGCACCTCATTCTACTACGCAGGGTTCTGCAATGCCTAAGGGAAGCTCGGTTCTTCATCAACTACGAGAAGTCTTTGTTCTTTCGCGAAGAAGGGCTTTATCTCGGCCACGTCATTTCAGCTGACAGTCTAAAGCCTGACCCTGCGAAGCTGCAAGGGCTGGTCAAAGCTCTTCCACCCACGGATAAACGAGCTCTTCTCAGTTTCTGCGCTGCAGCCAACTATCTGCGATCATACATCTCTCGGTTCTCCGAAATCATGGAATTAAATGCAGCTCTCAACAAACTCCAAAAAAGCCCACCCAGAAAAAGAAACAAAAACCTCAAAGCGACGGGCTACGGGAGTACAAAGTTGAATATCTGCCTTGATGACGTGCGCTGGAGGTGTGGCCAACTCATTTCCCGGAAATCTAACTTTCAGTCGGACGACAACCAGCTACAGGGATCTCTTGATTGTTCAACGTTGTGCAGGATGTGCCATTTTTTTATTTTTTGAACGACTCGGCAGACTCTTCAATCTGAAAACCTTTTGAGTGTCTTTCTGCAGGGATTGTTCATTGCAATCGAGGCCAGAGCAGACCTGCAAATGGTGTTTATGGAAACTTGTTTGTTTGGACTCACTGTAACTCCATGAGGCCGTCTGTGAACTTTCCTGACACAGCGTGAATGTATGGCCAGCAAAACGTCCTATCCAAACATCTCAACTCGACGAGAGTCTGATGCATCGTGGCATGCAACTCGTTTGCCTAGCAGATCATCAAAAGTGGTCTGGACGAGCAGATGGGATTCTTACATCCAGTTTGTCAACTTTTGTTAGAACCACCATGAACTCGCGCTCCTTTTGAGTCAGCAGTTCAAATAGACGATAATCTGGTCTGGTAAGGCCCTTCATTGAGTCAATCAAACAAAGCACCCGACATAAACTGAAAAGCAGTTGAACATTGAAAAATAAGTGTCCAGTAGAGGCGACTAACGTGCCTGGTAGATGTGGACAAATATCCTTCAATCAAATTTGCCCAACCCTCTTTGGTAGTCTGTGAAACCGAATATGCTATTCGAACGACATCCAGCGATCGCACCTTTGAGACTTCAGCGTATCCATAACCCGGAAGATCGACAAGCGACAGATACGTTCCCAAATCAAAAGTGAACAAATGGCGTGTAACACCCTGGCATGGAACCGCGGCACATTCAGACTACCGTGGAGCAGCAAAAACGTCGATCAAATGCACGTACCGGAGTTGGCGACACTGGAGCACTTGTTTGATTGGGACGTGGATTGTTGTAATTTCCCTGAGAAAAAACGTCGATGGAACATTTGAAGAATCACTCACCTGATTGGGTGAGAGTCGGGCTGCTGCTTTTCCATACATCAATGCATTCACCAAAGTGGATTTTCCAACATTCGATTTCCCGATGACTGCAACCTGCAGTGAACTAATCCTCTGGTCCATCGAAACGCAACACACACACTTGCGGACATTTCGGATTCGGGAGTTGATCGACTGTTCGATCTGAAACAGTTGGATAACCGGTTATGGATTTTGAGAAGATGCGTTTTGCGAACTGTTGTGTCTCTTCAGTGTTCCAGTCAGCTTCAACTTGTGATGGGGTCCAAATGTTGACAAATGGTCGCGCGAGAGACCGTTCAGTGTGCATTGCGTGCTGTTGGATATTGTAGAGTCGGCTCCAACAGCCATTAAATTGTCCGAGAAAACGATACATCACGGACTGAGTTCCGTACTGGTTGCATACAGTCACAGTCCTATCTCGTCTTATTCATCTTTGTGTCGTTTGATAATCGGCCACGGGGCTAGAACAGAGACTGTCCCATCACATCATTCAAGGAGCCTGTTGATTTTCACACATCGTCAGTTCGTCGACGAATCAGAACATTGCTTTGCGTGCAACATCTCTCGACACGACATCACATCGCGAGAGACAACCCACGTCGCCGAATTAGAAGGAGATTCGTGAAACGAAGGCCTATCGAGACATCGACACATAAAGTGTTCTGTTTCAAAGCAGTAGTGGCAGACGCAGTAGCCGCCGACAAGACACCAACCCCTACTTCGCGCCGTCATTGTTGCGATGCTGTGAACGGCGATCCACAGTCCCACACAATCTAAACAGTCTAATGAACAACATCATCCTCATCCATCTGCCTGATTCCAAAAACTGTCTGACTTCTCCTTTCTGTGTATTTGTCGACTACCCTAGTCCTCCATAGCCAGTGCGTTGATGACGAAGAGTGATTAAAAGATCGATTCAATCCATCGCTCTTACGTCTGAGCGTTGATACAATTCTCGCGCGCTAGATGTTTTGATAATTTAATTTGAACTAATTTCGATTCGATTAGATCCTGAATGAGGGAAGTACAGAAACAGTAATCGACAATAGAGTATCAGCAGTGGATGAGGGTTATGCAATGGATTGGGACTGTTTACCCAAAAATCAAGCTCCGCTACTTCTGCAGGACTTGTTGCCAAAATGAGTTCCTAAGGAAATCCACAAAAATGAAAAATTAACACAAAAATGACAATTAACTAAAAGAGATTGATACCTTCGCGACTGTCACACAGAGACGAGATGCACCAACCACTTCCCTGAACAAAGAGTCGAATCAGTGAGGACAACAGATAAAGATACCTCCATCGAACATGAGAGGAGGGGATCATCAATCCATATCTGAAAGATAAAAGATAAATAGAAGTCTTGAGGATGATCGTGAAGAGGGACAGGTATTTCGCGACTTTCTCTTAAATACCTTGCATGGACTTCTACGGGAGATTTTTCATAAATCAGAAAATCGACCCCAAATGTCAATCCACTGCGTACAACCCAACCTTGCTCTTTCCACCAGAGATAAACAGCGAGTCGAATTTTTCCTTTAGAAGGATCAGAAGATGTCGCTAAGAGACGCTCAAACATGCTTCGAATAACATCATCATTGTCATTATTTCTCCTTCTCCGCTTCGATGAAGATTCGCCTCTGTCATTGAACTGATTGCGCGATTCTTTTATAGAAACATCAAAAGCAGGGAATCGTTGATTCAAAGCAGCGAAAAGAGCTTCTTCAAGGGACAAAATTCTCCACTTGTGATCCTCCGTCTTGGAACCAAGATACTGATTTTCACAGAACTCGTTCACTCCGGCCCAATCGTTTGGATTTCCAACAAAACTTTCCAGAAATGACTCCGGCCTTGGGACTCGCGACAATAAGAGGTTTTGATTAGTCTCAGATTTCAGGTGGGATTCCGAGTGAACGATCGGAATATGAAAGTTCAATCCCACAAACATTCAGCTGGAATATCAGGAACAGATTCAGAAACCAAATAGAAGAGCGATTTCTTTAATAAATTGCATCAGCCGGGAATCGAACCCGGACCACCTGCTTGGAAGGCAGGTATCCTACCGTTGGACTACTGATGCTGCTAATATCTAAAAGAACAGACAACACAAAAACCTCAAGCCAAAGTGCATTTCAGAAACTTTGGTTCCTTTGCTAATTATTTTCATGCTCTTCAGAAATTTCAGCTAATTATTATTTTCATGCTCTCGGCGTCCACCTTCTAAAGGTTCAACAGTTTTTGGGCATTGTGGTGAAAAAGGCACAACTAATCCTCCTCTTCCTCCTTCTCTCCTGCTCTCATCTTTCTGCGCTTGACGCGTCCAAAACGTCCACCGCCGAATGGCGACGTCGAGGCGAAGTCGATGTGCTTCTCGGAATTCACTCGGACCATAAACGACGGAACGTTAACAATTTGCTTTCCGACGCGAATATGGCGCTGGAGAATCAAGCAACGGGCGTGATGAATCGATCGAGCATGGCCGAGCTTGAAGACCTTCGTTTGAAGACGACGTTCCATGAACTTGGAGAGAGTGAGTCCCAAAACGTAATCCAACTTCTGTTCCTTCTCCTCGAGAAGTCCCAATCGGATCATACGACGTAAAAGTGCGGCGCCTTGGAAAACACGCTTGGGATCATTTGGCTCGAGCGTGAGAAGATGGCGAGCTGCAGCGCGAATCTTGGCCAAAGCGTATTGAACTCTGGAGAAGAGAAGATGGGATTATGGAGAGACTTTGATTTTGACATCATTACACAAGAGAAAAAGGGAGAAGAACGATCATACCTCCAGACTTCCCGCTTGTTTTTTAAGCCATATTCACCAATAAGCTTCAGCTCCTGGTCAAGGCGCTCCTAAGAAAAATTTCATAAGACTTCAAGGCGACTCAATATGGATCAGAGGAAGGACCTCGTGGAGGACCATTACCTTCTCGAAGGGTCTCTTCGGCGAGCGCGAAGTCTTGCTATAGTTGCGGTAGTCTTTGCCCATCGTGTTGCGACCTCAAACGTGCTGCTCCTTTTCGACGACACCAGGTTTGTCAGTAACAGTGCAAATTCCCAGGTGGGACGAGGACCAGTAGAATTTGCAGTAGGTAGGAGACAGAACAAGAAGCATCTGCAACGAAAAAATCAAATCGTGGTGTGATTTTAGTTTATTGATGATAGAGGAAAGGAGGTCATAATGACGAAAATATTGTTAATGGGATCTGAAGCGGGATCTGAAGCATTTTTCAGCTTGAACTTGTCGTTCAACACAATCCCCTTAATTTCACGCACTTCTTGCACCGACAATTTCGAAAAAATGGTAACATTTCATTTCCATTTCAAGTTGTCAGCAATTGCACCGCGTTAAAATTTACAAAAATGTTCCCATGAAAAGACGCAGAACCACAGCCGTAAATATGCATGCTCCGTCAACGACCTTCGGGTCGTTTTTCTAGACCAACACCTTGTGTCCATTTTCTAGACCAACACCTTGTGTCCATTTTCTAGACCAACACGAGGAATGAGAACATGACGGTAACATTTTCCCTTCGTTGCTTTTCATTATTCTTTTTGTGTATTGCTGTTGTCCATTCGCTTTCTATTGAGCACTGCGCTGAAAAGAACAGTCTATCTCTCGATGTGTAAGTTGTGTTGAGCATGGCCCTCCCTGGTGTATTGGAATGCCGCTAGCTGAGCGTCGTTCAGTTCAGTTTAACAGTACACTCGCGTCGCTTCTTTCAGCCTCAGTACCTAGTCTTCTCTCATTAAATCAGTAAGTCCAACAACACAAATTTGTCATTTTGCAGCCACGTTACGCATCACGCTCACGACCATCATCATCGAATTATTTCTTTCTACGTGGTTTTTTTGGCCACGTTCCACTGACCACTTTGACATTGAAGGCGAGGGAACACCACCCCCTTCAAATTCCTCGAACGAGCCTGGCTCTTCTACTGACGTCACGGCCAACGAAGTGACGCCAACTCCTACTTCGCGCCGTCTTCGTCGTCTCATGCTTTCCTACACGTCTTGCCACAAGCTTGACATTTCCCGTCGCACGCATCCACGCGTGCAGCGAAATCAAGCTGAAGAAGCCCGTTCCCACGATACTAGAGCGACCGCTGACCAATCTGTAGATGACTCTCTACAGTCAACAATCCCACACTACTCCCCTCGTTGTTTTTTTTTTGTTTATTTTCCTGATTGTTCTTTTCACAGAATGTTCGTACTCGATGACACAACCAGTATGATACCAGTAAGGGATGTGCTCAAGAGAAAGCTTCATCTTTTGCTTGAAGAATTCCAAACACGTTTTGGGTATTTGAGGGGTTCGAATGGGAATTCGCTAGATTGGCTAGCATCGTACAGGTTGTACTCGACTGTAGGCTCGGCTACAGTCGCGGGCGTGTGAGCGGGGGAAGAGGTTCCAGCGGCGGCGGACATGTCGGGGGTTAGGTGCAGATAAAATTGGGGACTGGTACGAGTTAAAAAACAAAGAGCATGCAGGCACGTAAAACCCAAAGGTAAAAAGACAAGCACACCAGACAGAGAGAGAGCAGACTACAGACACTTGACATAAACACTTCTCAGTATTCGACTTTTGATGATGAACCTACAGCCTGTTTGGGTGTTTCCAACCCTAGCTTCGGTGTGCGAACAGCAGCTCCGAGCTTGATGTGTAGGTCTCGCCCTTTTTTTCTGTTCTCCTCATTCGACGAATGTTGTTCGTTCTTGACGATACCGGAAGCATGCAAGCCAGCAAAGCCTTGCTCCAAACAACGATTCCTCTTTTGCTAAGCGAATTTCAGACGATATTTCCAGGAACGCGTTTCGGCCGATGACGAATACAATGGCTGTACGAGAGCTAAAAACCCCAACGCCGGCATCATTGTTTGTCTTCATCTTCAGCTTGTCTGCAAATTCAACTAAAGTGCTTCAAGCAATCAAATCGTATGACCCCTTCAGAGGGGACAAACATCTTCCTGAAGAGTAGGTTCCCTGCGGTTCGTCACTTTCCCTCCTGTCCCTCTTTCTACAGTGCAATGGGAGCCCTTTTGGTCACAAATGGAGAAATCTTCTAACCAAAAACTATTTTAAAGTCGAAGCAGTTGTTACAGATGCGGCTTATCGCTTTCCTGGGACCAACAAACGAGGATTTGTCCTGAGCCTGACTTCAGGCCAAACGATGGTCTAGGAATTGACTACGACCACAGACATATGGTGAGAAATCACTAGCACCTTCTGGGCTCCTAATCAACTTCCTTCAGGATTTTCCAACGACTCTTCAAGTCGCCACGGCACTAGAGGAAGAAGAAGTTCGCCCGCTTTTTTTTAACGCTTCCAGCGAAAGGTGTGAACCCTCTACATGTTTATGAAACGTTCCTTGAAACTCACCAACTTTCGACGGAGAGGGCGGTTGGATCACCAGATGCAACAGCCATGGTCAACGCAATTCGAGGCGCTATCCAGGAAGTTGCCTGTGCTACAACTGCTCCCCCACCCCCCACGCCAATTTCGTTTTGCTCGGAAAGAGAAGACAGTCCCGACACAGCCAACACAGAGCCGACATACACAGAGCCGACATACACAGAGCCGACATACACAGAGCCGACATACACAGAGCCGACATACACAGAGCCGACATACACAGAGCCGACATACACAGAGCCGACATACACAGAGCCGACATACACAGAGCCGACATACACAGAGCCGACATACACAGAGCCGACATACACAGAGCCGACATACACAGAGCCGACATACACAGAGCCGACATACACAGAGCCGACATACACAGAGCCGACATACACAGAGCCGACATACACAGAGCCGACATACACAGAGCCGACATACACAGAGCCGACATACACAGAGCCGACATACACAGAGCCGACATACACAGAGCCGACATACACAGAGCCGACATACACAGAGCCGACATACACAGAGCCGACATACACAGAGCCGACATACACAGAGCCGACATACACAGAGCCGACATACACAGAGCCGACATACACAGAGCCGACATACACAGAGCCGACATACACAGAGCCGACATACACAGAGGCGACATACACAGAGGCGACATACACAGAGGCGACATACACAGAGCCGACATACACAGAGGCGACATACACAGAGGCGACATACACAGAGGCGACATACACAGAGGCGACATACACAGAGGCGACATACACAGAGGCGACATACACAGAGGCGACATACACAGAGGCGACATACACAGAGGCGACATACACAGAGGCGACATACACAGAGGCGACATACACAGAGGCGACATACACAGAGGCGACATACACAGAGGCGACATACACAGAGGCGACATACACAGAGGCGACATACACAGAGGCGACATACACAGAGGCGACATACACAGAGGCGACATACACAGAGGCGACATACACAGAGGCGACATACACAGAGGCGACATACACAGAGGCGACATACACAGAGGCGACATACACAGAGGCGACATACACAGAGGCGACATACACAGAGGCGACATACACAGAGGCGACATACACAGAGGCGACATACACAGAGGCGACATACACAGAGGCGACATACACAGAGGCGACATACACAGAGGCGACATACACAGAGGCGACATACACAGAGCCGACATACACAGAGCCGACATACACAGAGCCGACATACACAGAGCCGACATACACAGAGCCGACATACACAGAGCCGACATACACAGAGCCGACATACACAGAGCCGACATACACAGAGCCGACATACACAGAGCCGACATACACAGAGCCGACATACACAGAGCCGACATACACAGAGCCGACATACACAGAGCCGACATACACAGAGCCGACATACACAGAGCCGACATACACAGAGCCGACATACACAGAGCCGACATACACAGAGCCGACATACACAGAGCCGACATACACAGAGCCGACATACACAGAGCCGACATACACAGAGCCGACATACACAGAGCCGACATACACAGAGCCGACATACACAGAGCCGACATACACAGAGCCGACATACACAGAGCCGACATACACAGAGCCGACATACACAGAGCCGACATACACAGAGCCGACATACACAGAGCCGACATACACAGAGCCGACATACACAGAGCCGACATACACAGAGCCGACATACACAGAGCCGACATACACAGAGCCGACATACACAGAGCCGACATACACAGAGCCGACATACACAGAGCCGACATACACAGAGCCGACATACACAGAGCCGACATACACAGAGCCGACATACACAGAGCCGACATACACAGAGCCGACATACACAGAGCCGACATACACAGAGCCGACATACACAGAGCCGACATACACAGAGCCGACATACACAGAGCCGACATACACAGAGCCGACATACACAGAGCCGACATACACAGAGCCGACATACACAGAGCCGACATACACAGAGCCGACATACACAGAGCCGACATACACAGAGCCGACATACACAGAGCCGACATACACAGAGCCGACATACACAGAGCCGACATACACAGAGCCGACATACACAGAGCCGACATACACAGAGCCGACATACACAGAGCCGACATACACAGAGCCGACATACACAGAGCCGACATACACAGAGCCGACATACACAGAGCCGACATACACAGAGCCGACATACACAGAGCCGACATACACAGAGCCGACATACACAGAGCCGACATACACAGAGCCGACATACACAGAGCCGACATACACAGAGCCGACATACACAGAGCCGACATACACAGAGCCGACATACACAGAGCCGACATACACAGAGCCGACATACACAGAGCCGACATACACAGAGCCGACATACACAGAGCCGACATACACAGAGCCGACATACACAGAGCCGACATACACAGAGCCGACATACACAGAGCCGACATACACAGAGCCGACATACACAGAGCCGACATACACAGAGCCGACATACACAGAGCCGACATACACAGAGCCGACATACACAGAGCCGACATACACAGAGCCGACATACACAGAGCCGACATACACAGAGCCGACATACACAGAGCCGACATACACAGAGCCGACATACACAGAGCCGACATACACAGAGCCGACATACACAGAGCCGACATACACAGAGCCGACATACACAGAGCCGACATACACAGAGCCGACATACACAGAGCCGACATACACAGAGCCGACATACACAGAGCCGACATACACAGAGCCGACATACACAGAGCCGACATACACAGAGCCGACATACACAGAGCCGACATACACAGAGCCGACATACACAGAGCCGACATACACAGAGCCGACATACACAGAGCCGACATACACAGAGCCGACATACACAGAGCCGACATACACAGAGCCGACATACACAGAGCCGACATACACAGAGCCGACATACACAGAGCCGACATACACAGAGCCGACATACACAGAGCCGACATACACAGAGCCGACATACACAGAGCCGACACAGAGCCGACACAGAGCCGACAGAGCGACAGAGCCGACAGAGCCAACAGAGCCGACAATCCCAACAGAGCGGACAGAGCCAACAGAGCCGACAGTCCCAACAGAGCCGACAATTCCGACAGTCGCAAAGCCGACAGTCCAGACAGTCACGACGGTCCCACCACAACGAACAATACCGACGGTCTGGTCACAACCGACAACCCCGACGGTCCCGACACAACCGACAATTCCGACAAATCCGACAATGCCGACACATTCGTCAGTTTCGGCGAGTGAAACAAGGACGTTACGTCGCACTCAATAGTCCACAACCACAGCAACGTCGACAACAACTACGGCGACAACCACAAAATCCAGAACAAGAACAAAAGACAACAATCATGGATCCTGGTAAGAAGAGAGGCCAAAGTGCAATCTAAAGTTCTTTTTTAGTAGGGGGAACAATTTGCTGCTGGTACCAGTTGCCGTAGCAGCGAGTGGCTTGCTCGCTATCCTTGTTATAGCGGCCCATTCAGAGAAGAAGAAAAAGAAAGAAACCCAAACTCTTGCGAGTTAGACGGAATTTTCGAGGGAGAGGCTTCCCGGAGAAAGAGAAAGGGAGGCATCCCTTCGAGAAGGAGAATTTTTGTGATACTTTTAAGTGGTAGCTACTGTTTCTAAAAGTTCCTCGATGCGAAGCTTTGAATGTATGTGGGAATGTTTTTTGGAGAGTTGACAAATAAAGAACAAGAACGAATAAACTGAACTGCAAATCTCACTCGGTGTGTTTTTTCTCATGTGCTCGTGCTTTCACCCGCCAAAACAGCTTGCAGCTGATCGATTAAATCATCCGTTGCATCGGCATCGGTGCCATCTCCTAACTTTAATAACGGATCGTCAACTACCGAAGAGTGGAGCTCAGAAGAGACCGCAGCTTGGAGAAGACTGAAAAGCGTCCGCCAAAACCCCATTTCATCTAATTTTTGAGGAACGAGATTAAAACGAATTGCATCAAGGTGCGGAAACGATTTGAGGAGATGCGACGCAAGCTTCAGCTCGTCCGGATTGAGTAACTGGCGATCCTTTTCGAGAAAAGGAAGGTGGAGATTTTCCAAGGATGTTTGGAGCTCTGGGCGAGTTAATGTGGCATGCAGAGAATCTGTCACACGCTTGCACATAGCAGGAGGAAGTTGTAATGCATTGACATCAAGCGTCCCGAAATCCAATTTAAGACAGAGAGAAAGGAGAGTGTCGGAATTTGAGGGACTGGATGATGTTGGAGGGGTGAACCATTTTTGTGTTATAGAAGTAACGAATTCGGGGGTATGAAAGTCCCTTAAGGACATCAGAGAAGTTGGGCCTGAAATCGAACACCATGTCATAAGAAGACAGTTTGCAGCATCGCACCTGATCGATGATGTGCGGATGAAGAAGCTGCGGGACTGAAAGACTCTGTCCCATTGATCAGACCAAAGCTGATAGATCTCTTACACTAACTTGCTTTCATGGAGCTCTCACCTTCCGCCGCCTCAACGGCTTCCTTCAATACAAGCGTGAATCAGGATGCGCCACAGATCAAACAGGAGAAGCGCATTATTTTTGTCGGAGCTCCCGGGTGCGGGAAGGGAACGCAAAGCAGTCTTTTGAAGGACCGATTTAAGCTTGGCCACCTCTCAACTGGCGATATGCTTAGAGAGGCTGTAGCGGCTAAGACTGAACTCGGCAAACAGGTAGGCAAACAGTTACAAACGAAGCATACTGTTTTTTCCAAGGCCAAGATGAAAATGGATAACGGCGAGTTGGTCAGCGACGACATTGTTCTTGGTTTAATCGAAGACAAGATAACAGGACCAGACTGCAAGTATGGTTTCATTCTGGACGGGTTTCCACGAAACACAACTCAAGCTGAAGGCGTAAGTGTTTGATTTCAACTTTCTCCAATTAATTTTCTCTTTTTGTTTGTAGCTTGACCAAATGGCAAAAAAAAGCCGGACAGTCGATTGACGCCGTCATCTACTTCGACATTTCGGATGAGCTTCTTATCGGACGCATTTGTGGCCGCCGTGTCCATCTTCCCTCTGGTCGAGTTTACCACGTGCAATTCAATCCACCAAAGCGGGAAGGACTCGATGATGTAACAGGAGAGGAATTAACCCACCGGAAGGATGATAACGAAGAGACCCTCAAGAAGCGTCTTGATGTCTTCCATCGTGAGACAATGCCCCCTCATCGAATACTATAAACAGTAAGCTGTTGCATTATTCACTTCTTGTTGTGCGTATTTGTAATTGTTGTTGTGTTGTAATTGTTGTTTTCAGGATGGGTTTGCTCCACACAATTGACGCGAGTGCTCCAGTCAGCAAGATTACAGAGAAACTGTTGTCTATCGTTGAAGACATTTCTATAGGTCATTGAACAACTCATGCTCTTCCAAGTTTGTTATGATCTTCCAAGTTTGTTATGATCTTCCAAATTTTTACAAACAGTGGAAGACCCTTTTTTGTTGTTTTTTTCTAACACGCTCTTCATTCTTGCTTTAGGCCACTCCAGTAGTTCGTCGAGTTCCTCGTCACTCCACCGTTTTACTGAGAGAATAGCAAAACTTTGAACATTTCAACAGAAACGTTTTTGAACCCGAACTTGTGTTTACGCTAAAACCTACAAATACAACGTTGAGAAGGCTTCTCTTCTTGGATTTTGGGACACTCTGGATTTGCGCGATTTTCGAATGCTACGGACCCGATTTCACCGTCTCTCCTTCGTTCGGCGTGGGTTCATTCCATTCAATTGACTGCGGGACATTTTTGTGATTTCAGACAAAATCAAGCCTCCAATGAAGCGCGCAAAGATCCCATTTGTCGATTTTCAAACGGCGTATCCCAAAGCGATGCCGTCCAGTCTTTCTGCAGCTAATCCCTATACAATGGTATGATAGAATCAAATAAGAAGGAGATCAAACTATTAAGGAGATAAGAGATCAAGAAATTGGATCGAGTTCCTTGTTTAGGAGGATTTGTCTCGAGATATGAAATCCGCCAAGCGAGTTCAACTCTACAATGTTAGTTGATCGGTTCGTGCTAATATTATAAATGTTCTCTGATTCGTTTGTTCTGATCTGTATTCATGCTTTGTTCTACAGGGTCGCTGCGTGGCCGCTCTCTCCTACAAAAAAATAAAAAATGGGGGCCGCAACAATACGGGAAGAATTACGAGGCGATGGAGGGGCGGTGGCATGCGTCAACGAATGAGAATCATCGACTTCAAGCGACAGAGAAAAAGATATCTGGGCGACCGTTCTAAGGTACACAGATTGTCATCGAATCTCCGTTGTTCTCACTTTTTATTAACTCATTCAGAATTGAATATGATCCAAATCGAACTGCATATATTGCTCTTATTCAATATGATGATGGAGTGCTTTCTTATATCATCGCAACCCATACAGTTGTGGCGGGAAAGCGAATCATTTCAAGTGTGTCGGCACCCATCTCACCAGGAAACTGCCTTCCATTGCGGAGCATCCCCGTAAGGTGTTTCTGAAGACGTCTCGTGACTTTTCGAGTTGATCAGATCAACACTGTTATTCACTCGCTAGAATTCAATCCAGGAGCAGGAGCGGCAGCAATGCTCGCAAGTGGCGTCCATGGAAAAGTAATTTCGTAGGTTGTTGATTTTTGCCAGTGACTTGTCTTGCTGCTGTAGCTCTGATCATGAATTTGCAACTGTTGAACTTCCATCAGGAGAAATTAGAAAATTTCCCCTCGGTAACGATTTTATGAAAAAGCATAACGAGATGTTGATGCGATTTCAGAGTGTTGGGCTACAGTAGGGAAGGTTGTTCAAGGAAAGAAGAAACTCTCCTTCAACAAGGCAGGTGAAAAACGATGGAGAGGCTTGCGACCCAGAGTGAAAGGGACATCCATGCACAAACACAAACACCCTCATGGAGGTAATTGAATGGTTTTAGTGAAAGTAAAAGAAAAAGTGCTCGATAAAAGTTGATTTTCGCTAGGTGAGGACAATACAGGAACCAAGGGAAAAACCCCCCAAAACAAAATGGGGTAAACCAGCGTACAACTTCAAGACTCGATCGCCATACATGCCACTTGGTCTTATCGTTGAACGCCGACTAACAAAAGCATTGGACAATAAATCAGCATTCAAAGAGTTCCCAAAAAAGAAAACGAAGGTGAAGTAGTATTTTTTCCAAACTGCCAAAATACAATTTTCTTGAATATTTTCTTGAATAATGATCATCTTGCGAAAAATCGATTCCTTGAGTCCCAAATTGATGAAATCTCTCATGGATCTACCAAGTCTTCTAAATCTTCTAACTCTCGTAAATTTTCATTGTTGTCTGAACTCTCAAAGTTTTCGATATTCTCCAAATCATCCAGATCATCCAAATCATCTAAAATCTGTCTTCCATTCAAATCTCCGATCGGTGGAAGATTACCTTGGCTGAGGGAAACAGACGCCTCTATTGCGCTGCCATCTGAAGCCATCTGTCTTCGCACAAAAAACTCACGCAAGACTTTCGATATCTCACGATAAACCACAACAGACAGAAACGGCTTCATCCATCCACAGAATAACTCAGAAAGTTTGAAAGGCTGGGAGGCGCTCAATGGCTGGGAACTTTGTTGCTGCCCTTTGTAGGGAAGTTTGCCAAGCGGCCACTCGGGATTGCACATCTACGCTTGGGACGGGCCGCGACCATCGGGGATTCATCTTAACATGACGCGAATCAAAAAGGATGACAACTCCATAATCATTTTTGTGTCGGATGACTCGCCCGAGTGCTTGGTTGATTGCCCGGTATGCTTGCAACTCATACCTGATGGAGG